>NC_139254.1:46891469-46989469 GCF_977018435.1 Lepisma saccharinum | reverse complement strand
TGATATCACGGGTTCTCCGTGGTGGTACAAAAATAAGAAACGATCTTAATAGAAAGTAATCATAAATAAGATTTTATTTAGAGATTACTTAGATACAAACCTCACACACTCAATAATATTTGGTCCGTAGTTTGTTTTGAATTTCGTGTCTCAGGAAAGAAGTAAGAATTAAAAAATATTTCGCGGTTTTTTCGTGACAGAATCAAAATCATAAACGGGCCTAATTGAAAATAATTTTATAGATAAATTTTCATAAAGATTACTTAGATACAAACCTCATACATTCGATAATATTTGTTCTATAGTTTCTTGTGAACTTCCTGTCTCAGAGAAGAAGTAAGAATTCGAAAATATATCCCGGGTTTTCAGTGAAGGAACAAAAATGAAACAGGAACTTGATACAATGTACGAGTCCATATCGTTATTTTGAAGGATTAATGAGCTATAAAGCTTACTAATATAATAACATTCTGTTCGTGGGCTCGATGGAATTTGTACATCGAAATGAAAAAGAAACAAAATTTGATTATTGTTTTGGGTTTATCCGTAACGGTACAAAAATAAAAAAGGAGCCTAATAGAAAGTACTCATTTAGGATTTTTTTAAAACGTTAAACAGATATAAACCTCACACATTCATTAATATTTGGTGCATATTTTCTTGTGAAGTGCGTGTCTTTGAGAGAACTGTGAAACTTATAAAATGTTTCCCGGGTTTTTCGTGACTTTACGAAAACTGGAAAGGGACTTGATACAAAGTATATGTCTATAAAGTTGTATTGATGAATTGGTGAGCTCTTAACTCACCAATATAATAATATTTTGTCCATGTATTCATATGAATTCGTACATTGATGTGAAAAATCAAAAATTGAAAATTATTTTCGGTTTGTCGTAACGGTACAAAAATAATAGAGGGGCTTACTGGAAAGTACTCATTCTAGACATTTTATTCAAACATTAATTAGACAAAAACCTCACGTATTGGATAAAATTTTGTCCAATTTTTCTCGTGAATTGCTGCCTCTAAGAAATAAATACAAACTTCAAAATTTTGAGGGGGTTTTTAAGAACGGTATATAAATCGGATATCCACTTATTGCAAAGTAGTGTGTAAAGTTTAATTTTAAAAAAAATAGTACAAAAATAGCATAATATTCTTCGAAGTAACTCGAGACGGTACAAATATATATGGTTGCAAGGTACAAATTTTCCAACCTTTATTGATGTGGATAACTTAGCCGAAACCGATGAAGAGGTTGAGACGTTACTCTGTAACCCCAACATTGATTTTTGTTTTTCGAAGGTAAATTGAGTGGCACAATAATTATTTTTAGCATTTTTGAGTAGTACAAAAATAGTACAAAATTTGGCAAATGAGGTTTTGATGGTACAAAAATATGGGGTTACAAAGTAACGGAGCTACTTAGAGCCGTCATAGACACAAATGGACGAATCCTGCAAATTACTCCTTTTGGCTCCCGGAAATTGCAAAAAGAGAAGAATGCTCAGCAACAAGTACACAAATTATCCAAAATCGCCACGGAACATCTCGAGCAGTGTATCCAACCCACCTACACAACACAGGAAGAAGTATACTAAACCCTAGAGAACAAGCGGTGGGAAAAGTACAGCTTACAAATAGCACAACCAGCGACAGTGGCAATATATTAAACCCCATTCCCAGATTTTCATCCCCTAAAGGAAGTTGCATTCCTACCTACCACCCTCATGCATGAACACGAACCACATGTCCTCATTACAAATTTTTCCAATGATCCAGTTACCATTTCGACATTCACGACGATAGGGAAAGCTGATGTTGTCTTGGAAATCATTGGCCAGCAAGAAACGGGACACACTAACGGTTCTTTCGAGGTAAGGACGGAATCAATCTGGAACCCACTAAAGGGAAATAACAGCGACGATGGAGAACCAGATCGACATTTTTTGAAGGAAAATTCTGAAGAACTTCAAAGGCGCATTTCTGAATCTCAGAAAAAACTTCGACATCAACCCAAGTATATGTGAAGAAGACAGAGATAAACTACTAGAACTGACGCACGAGTTCGCCGATGTCTTTAGTTCGAAAGAGAACGACATAGGAAGTTGCACCCTGTATGAACTGGATATCGACACAGGAGATTCGCCTCCAATGTACTCTTCACAACATGTTAATTGACCGCCCCGAAAGAATTCTAAGTCCTGAATTCGTAAGCGTAGCAACATTGCACTTCAGCACCAGCTGAGAGTAGCCAACTGAGTCCGTCATTCAACTAGATGAAAAACGCTGCTGTGAAAAGTTTCCAATTTCGCACATTCCATGAACTTATAAACTATAAATCGTTAATATAATACAAACTCAAACAGAAATAGTAAATTGAAATATGAATAAGAATCTTGCGGAGTTGTAACAATTCTGCGTGCTCGACTTGAAATCACATAGGTTTGAAACACAGAACAGGGGTTTTCTTCACCTGGAGCAAATCGCCATTAAGTTTGAGTAGAAAGACTCAAATTTCTAAGGACATTTTATTTACAATACCCTGCACAATATCGAACAATTCTAGAAAAAAACAAAAAAGCATTTCTTTCATGACTTGTGGAGAAAACGTGCTGGAACACAGGAATGTCGAATTTATCATAAACATCAACGTGTTTTTAAGGGAATGTTGTCAGTAAGTTTAATGTAGAGCTGTTGGCTAGACGCTGTTATCCACATTTTTTTTAACACGCTTGAAAGATCGTGGTTCAAATCCCACCCTCTCCCTTTTTTTTTGGCTGAACATAGACAGTTGATATTTCAACACTGTAAACATATCCGATGCACACTTCAAGGGATGTCTCTTCTCCACATTTTTACCCTAAGAAGGTTAATGCTTATTCAGTTGCTTGCCAGGATTAAAGGTTAAAACTTTTTGTATTTTAGCTATTCTTCATTCGCTGAGTTAACACATATTATGACTAATTAACATATAATATATATGCATTCAGGATGCTGTAGGTACTGGTATTTCATCCTGGGTTCGAATCCTGGTCAGGGATGGGTGTTCTTTGTAAGTGTTCCTTTTTAAATTTCATCATACCATCACCCATTCTCATCTTCGCGATTAACCAAAAGTGTCACATAGGCGAAGTAAATTAAACCTAATCATCAATCAAGTAATGAAATTTAAGATAAGTATTGTGTACGCTCTTCACTGTTTAACGCTCTGTTTTGCTGTGAACTCCAAATTAAATCCATAACTCCAGGGAAAGCCCTGTATATGATAGGAATCCCTAAAGACTAAGCGTTTTGCCTCGTAAGATGGGTATATTAAATTGAAGCAAGTGACTAACAATATCAATTTAATTTATACGCTGAAACCGCATCCAATTATTCGCTGAATTTCAGAGCCACCCAACTGATTGGTAGCGCTGGTTGCAATGACGTTAGAACTACAGTGACCGTCTACAGTACGGACGCGATAAGAAGCGGCATGCAATCAGAACGCAGAACGGCAGAACGTGACCAAATTCTGTCTCCTCGTTGGCTGCCATGTGGCTGGGGGGTTTCTACGTTGCCACGTTCGCACAAACACACGGACAGGCTAGTCAGCTGTTGGCAAGCTCGGGAAAAAAGTGTCACGCGAAATTAAGCACGTACGTATCAGTATGCTAATATATGTTATTTCCGTCGTAAAGTGATAAATTAACGAATCTAGAAGTTTGAATCTGAAGTTTCTTGTAGGTTGACGCTAACTACACAGCAACCGAAAACCTTCACTGAAAGATCATTTGTTGTGTTTTTATTATGGTACATTGCAAGCATCAGCTACCGGCATCTTTTTACTTATGTTGTATCGTATCACAATTACCAACAAAAGAAAATGCGTCTTGTGTTGTGAACAACACTGTGGCAAATCGTTCTCCTTTGATTTCATGCCGCCTCTCTTTGCCTTCTTTGTCACGCCGCGATTGTTGAAGCTTCAGAACGTACAAATGAAATGTATTTCTTGAAAATTATGGCAAATTACGTAGAAACAAATTACGTACAACTTCGTTTCGTTAACACGTTTTTAAATTATATTTTGGAGAACCTACAAAAAATCACCTCCAAAACAGAATTTTACAGAACTGAGTTACTGTATTACGGAGAAGAATTTATCAAGAACAAATCAATTGTGTGTGAATTGATTGATTGAGTTGGTGTTTTAAAGTCCACTTTATGCACACTACGGCTAATCTGGAATGGACCTACAGTTGGAAGTGGGATCCGAACCACTATGTGCCTCGACAGGGTATAAAACCCAGGACTACTTGATTACAAGGCTACAACACTTACCCTACCACTGTGCCATCGGGGAGCCACATGTGGGTGTGTGAAGTGAGATAATTTGGGAGCTATATGAGAATGCAGGCTCTGGCAATACAGAGTTCAATAAATTACAACGAAACGCGTGGCAATTGCTCGATTTATTAACATTAATGATACATTTGGTACATGTGTTATTAATGCTTTGAGCTACCTGTACGTAAAAACATAAAAAATGAATGAAAGAACAGAAGTAGTAGTTAAAGAATCAGTTGTTTTTGCTTACCGGCTACCATTACAGTGGCGCTATCCCAAGATCATCTTCATTGTTGGTTGGTAAAGGAACATCTTCATCTGAGCTACTAATTACTGTCACTGCTGTCTTCCCGCCCAAGTGAAATTACAAAATCCTCCATTTGCTGCTCTTCAACTCCCTACTTTTCCCATGCTTCGGAAATAATCTTCCTTGTGTGTTCTATAGCCGAACGCCACCTATCTGCTATCACATCCCCGATAGCCTGGTCTGTCAATTGCAAAATTTTAGACGGTGTAAAAGGTGGCAAAGTGTTCCTCTGTGCTACCAGCCCTTTGACCTGTGCCCAAATAAGTTTGATTGCATTGTACATACAATAATAAGGCGCGAGACGGACCACCGTATGTCCCGCTTCTTCTGCAAGCTTGTCTATTCGATATATGGGGAACTGGGGTTTGTGTAACATAAGGAGCTGCAGTAGTTCAGCCTTCCTCATGTTTCTGTGGGCTCGCGAAAATCCTGAAGTAGGTCAATCCGGCAACAGCGCGTCGCTACCAGAGTGGGTGGTCCCACGCCGCTTGCTAGCGCGTCCCGACTGTAAGACCAGGCAGATCAAACTAAAGTAAAAATAATCCTGCAATATTGACTTCCCAATTATTTATGAATTAATTGACACTTATCATCCCAGAGCGACTAGTGCGAATTGTACCCTTCCCCTCTGAAAAGGAACACTGTCATTAATGCATACATAACAATATATCCAACACTGGGATTTCTTTGTGGTGAAATGTTAACGCAACGAAGTACAATTAATATATATTTATTTTGCTGAACACAGACAAAGATAAATCCAGCTGATCAAGCGTTCTTTCTATACTCAATTATTAACGACAAAGTTACATGCCATAATATCCAAGTAGCATTTTGTGGCCGTTGACATCGATAAACAAACAGTGCAGTTATTTATAGAACTCAGCTGTTCAAGCTAACATGACGTGACGTCATCCCCGGTTAGAATCTATTCAACGAATTACTGGTGTTCACTTGTGAAATTACAATGTAAACACCCCTACAACAAGCAGTTTATAGGTGACTTGTATTATCAAGAGTTTCTCTTTCAATAAAAATTTGAACGATTACGGTAACAACTTGGCAATGTAAAAGTCAATCATTCACTCTATGTGAGGCAGTTACACATTGCCATACGTCACCTACCCGCTGCTTAAACATAAAACATTACCCACACCACATGTTTAAGGGAAGTTCCGAGTACACAGAATAAGAACCTCAAAGAATATTTACAATAATTGACATGTACATTACAGTTTTTTGACCGATTGTTTATACTCGCCAAGATGGCTACCTGACGCGCTCCCTTCCCGCCTAAATTAACGATGCGACGCGTCGACGAAAATGGCCAAATTCGATGCACACGAAAGCTAGCTTTTATAATTAGATGCAAGTTGATTCCGCCGTACCACGAAATATCTTGCAGACTTCCGATGACACTTGGATAAGTAAAGATACTGTACTTACGACCATCCGGCTACCTCATAACGAAGCTCACAATAGCCAAAAAAATTTCAATTATCTGTCCACACTATATATTGCGCGCATAGATTTTTGGCAAAACACGTTACACAGTCCTTTGTGTTTCATTGGATCCAATCAAATTCCATCGCAATCCTTTGTGCGTTGGGATGATCACCGATATCTTTGATCGGCGAAAACTCAATCGACCTTCATGTTTCCTTCCTCTCGAACCAGTTCCTGAATCGTTCCTTTGACCTGTTCATCAGAAAGCGAAACCGTTCTTCGGTTCCTTGATGAGGTTCAATCTTTCGTGCACAGTTGCATCCATAACCCAATTTAAGTTGTGTCTCCTTCACAAAACAAATTATTAGACCATGGCATTGCTTTCATGATAAATTATTTACATAAATTAAAGAGAAAACAGTCATTGTTCTGTATGCAAACACCAGGTCGGCTGAGAACACGTATTGTTTACGAACTGTTCAAATGATCATCTGATTCATCTGTCCTATACACTGCTGTCACCCAGGTGTACAAATATTGATCTGAATCGGCCACAAATATCTATAACGAGTGTGGCGTGGCAGTTAACATAAAATGTACTCATTGTATACATGAATTAACACGTTCAACCGAACGATTACATTAAAAAAAAACTCCTATGACAACATACGTCATAACTGCACACCTAAAATATTAATTATTTCGAAATACTAACACACAAACACACACAATTATAATAGGAAATATTCCACTACATTGACGTAGTGATTTTTTGTAACGAACGAGAGAGTTTAATGTATTCAATTCGCTAAGATTGGTTATGTGATGTCGTTTATTTAGTAATGACTGTTCTTGTTCCCCTCACTTCGATCTCCCAATGCATCTAAAACTAATAATAAATCCCCAATGAACGTAAGTAAATGGCTATTGCGACCGAAGCCGATGCGATAAAAATCTACTAATAACTATTTATATATTGCGTGACATCTAAAAAATGCAAAACTTGAGAATGATCATTAATTCGCCACTTCTTTGTATCCAAAATACTTGTTTAATTTCAACAAAATATTTGTGTTATTCCAACAGAAATATTATATGTAACGAACTTTCCACCAAATTCGCAATATTCAAAACAACCACCCTCAGACTTTCCTATACGTTACTTGATTCTGCCATTCCACGTGGCACGTGATTGAGTAATATCATTGAAATGGTTTCTGGATATGCTAAACGCTTCATCATTACTTCCACCTCGTGAAATACGCAGAGAGATTATCCAAGAAGAGTATATATATTTTACGTCCGATGCCATACTCCTTTTGAATATAAAATTCTGTAGCATGAGCAATCGAAGTTACGACCACGCTTGCCAGGAACAAGCACGTTATCAGTCATCACTTCAATCCCTGAAGACAAAAGAGCTCTCGAAACCTCGGAAGCCTATCCGGAAATAACCTGGATGATATCCCGGTGAATCCTCTTCATCAAAGTTCGCATGAGTTTAAGCAAAATTTGAGCTAAAATACACTGCACAATACCGGTCATTTCTGTAGAGAGCAACTTATCCACAATCTGTGGCAAATAAATGTTTGGAGCACTGGCAGGTGGTTGTTGTAGCAACCGTGTTACGAAATTTTCGTTCATTTCCTTGTAGAATAGTTGGAAACAGGTGTATTTTTTTTTTTATCTGAAATGAAAGATCACAGGTTCAAATCCCAACCGCACCATTTCTTTTCTGAACACAGAAGGACGATATTTATTTATTTCGTCTTCTTTTACATGGCGAAGTTAAGGCTGTGGAGTCTTTTCTTCCACTTGACCATGTTTACAAAAAAAATTGAATGTGAAATAATTAAAATATTGAAAACAGAAAGAAAGAAATAAAAAATATATAAAAATACAGAGAAATAAAAAATACAAAGAAAAATACATATAAGAAGGGTGATGTAACCTATAGATACGGGCACACACACTCACATCACAGTTACATATGTTTGCCCTTACACACGTGCAAGCAAATACATAACATTGCACATACTTAAGCACAGTCCAACATTACACTTACTTAAACACAGTCCAAACCGGTATACTTTGACGATAATTCATCTTAACTATTACGTTAAATCATTTTGTGCCTTACTTCCTTCTATCATCCCCCCCCCCACATTATTAGGGAAATCGAACATTTAATTTTCATTATATAATGTGTTTAACTTTAACAATCTTTTGAACGTCACAACTGAGGAAGAGACATGAATTTCAGGTGGTAACTTGTTCCAAAGACCTGCTGAGTTAACAGTAAAAGAATTTGCATAAAAGTTGGATTTGTGAGGTGGAATGGAGAGCAGAGACCTTTCGCGCCATCTGGTGTTGCGGCTGTGAAAGTCGGAAAGAAGTTGAAATCGGTTATGAAAATTACGTCTATCGCTTAATTTAAGCCACTCGACCTTCGCAAAGTACGATTTCAAATGCTCTGAATATTTTAGATTGAAAACGAAACGAATGCAGGCATTTTGAATTCGCTGCAGTCGTTTAGCTTGCTCGTGATTGACACCCAAGAAAGCAATGTCGCAATAGTCAACAATGGGAAATACAAGAGACTGGACCAGTTTCATTTTTATGCTTTCAGGGAGGAAGTTTTTGAGCCTATAGAGTGAATGCAATGCACCGAAAGTTCTTCTAAATACCGTGTTAACGTGCTCTGCCCAGGTGAGACTGAGGTGGTGGTTGAGTATCACACCCAGATTCTTAACAGTAGTGGAGAAGGGCAGATGAATATCATTTACGTTGAGTTTAGGGAGGCTAGATTTATCTTTTTGCTCAAAATTTTACGGGAACCTACAAGAATACACTGGGTTTTAGTCGGGTTTAGATGTAAGCCATGGTGTGCAGACCAAGTCCTTATTTGTTTAAGGTCATTGTTCACAATTTCTATTGCATGCAGTATTTCTTTCAAGGGGAAAGAGAAATATAACTGAAAATCTTCGGCATAGATATGGTATTTACAGCAGTTAAGAGGCCATATCATGGGCAGCGGAAAAAAGAGACCTTCATTCAGTACACTTTTACTCGAAAACTATTTGAGACATTTGAATGAGCTTTGTGGTGAATTGATTAGAAAGGATGAATCTTAACAGTGAATATTGAAATTCTTTTGTCACTTCCATATTTTAAATGCTATTAGCTGTCAAATATCTCAGTTTTTGGATCGGCGTATAGAGCCCGATTCTAAGTTACTGTAAAAATTAAACCTTCCTTGGCTTTCTTGCATCCTTCCTGAGTAAACTGATTTTTTTTTTTTTTCAAATTGAGAGGCCCATTGTGAAAATATGCCATTGCAAACATTGATATGCATTTTCATACACCTTTGAGAATGGCTTTATTCAAGCCATAGCGCTTGCTGGCGGGGTTATGTTCAAGTCCTACAAGTTCAGCCGTCTGCTGATAGATGACTCTGACCAGGTTTTACTACAGTGGGCGTTGCTTGGCTTTCTTCTACTTCTACCCTTGCCATTTTCTTTTCCCGTGGGGGCGGCTTTTGACCGTGCTCCGACCATTTCGGAAAATCCAAAGTTGATTTCTTTCACCGGCTGTTTTTTCATTGTGTTTCATTTGTCTTATTTCTATTTTCCAAAAGAATAAATAAATTAACACAGATACTGTCCCAATTGAATCTTACATAAATTATAGCAAAATTAAAGTTTGTTTTAAGTCAATTACATTCTCAAATAGGGTAATCGGGACTGGGCCTACAGTATAAAGTGGGATCCAGACCACTGTGTAGTTCTACCGGGGATCGAACGTGAGACCCCTTGAATACAAGGCGAGATAATTACTAATAATTCCATCGAGGAAACTCAAGGACTTATTTGATGGGGGGGGGGGGGGGTTCCGGACCCTTCCCCAAGAAAGACTTACCAAGTGCAAAAAATTAAATAATGAAAATATATTTGTGTAACATTTATTACATAATCGATTGTTATAATTTCCTTTGAACTTATTGATTGATTTGTTGTTTTTAAGCCCACTTTTTGCACAGAAAGGCTAATCGGCATATAAGAGGGGATGGGGCGACGCAGCCAATATAACAATATCACGTCAAGTGCAATATGTATAATCATGGCAAAGATGGTGTATGTGGGCCAGAACCAGTGATGGTATTATAGTGAGGCGCGGGGACGGTCGCCCTAGTTCACAGGCCAACGAGTGCACGAAAGAGCCAGATCTGGCTACAAGAGAGCTAAGTTGGAAACACTGTCTCGGAGGGAAAAGTCGGGCCGAGACTATCCCGCATGCCCTTAAAGATCCTAAAACATGATTTCTGTGTCGCCATTCATTTAAGACCTGAATAGAGTAACATTTATCTAGGTACCTCTCCAGATGAAGTTTAAGCATAAGCGAGTGGCTATGAGCTAACGCCACCCAGATACGAACCCAACACCAAGCTTGCTGTTACTCACAACCACGAGTTCGATGTTTGATGTGATGGAAGCTACGGTGGTCTAAGTGGTCCTAGACGCCGTGATAGTGGTTTTTTACGGTACTTATATTGTGACATAACAACTGATTTGGCACTAGGATCGTTTGATGTTAAAAGAGATAATATATACCCTGTTCCAGCTAACTGTGGAGCAATGCCGCGCATACAGTCAGAGAAGCGAAGGAAATCGAGAAGCCAAAGCGAAGCAGTACACGCTGCTGGCAAGACTGGTAACTGCAGTCGGTTTCCCCTCCACGCAGTCCCATTCCCTCTCACGTGTTCATTGGTGGAGCCGTCTCGCGTCACTATTTGCGCAGAGACTTGATTTCGTTTGCCTGCTCCAGAGTTAACTGGTACAGAGTTTGTTCCGTTTGGCTATCTTGCGCAACAAACGTACGGGAAGGAAGAAATTAACCAAATGAAAGTTTCACCTTAACGCGACAAATATACGAGGGATGTTCCGAAAGTAAGTTTCGTCATTTTTTTCACAGAGAAGCTTTATTACAAACAAAAGAATACAATGTCATAACAAAATACAGTCTTTTGGCTATTTTTCCACATAGTCACCACAGACATTGATATATTTGTCGTACCGTGAAATCAACTTCAAGAAACCCTCCTGGTAAAAATCCGTGCCCAGCGATTTCAGGAAGTACTTCACAGCTTGTTGCACCTCTTCTTTGCTTCCGAAATGACGTCCCGATAGTGCTGACTTCAACGCAGGAAGAAGGTGAAAGTCTGATAGGGCAAGATCAGGGCTGTAGGCCGGTGATTCAATCTCTCTCATCCCAGACGACGAATGTGTTCTGCAGTGACCCTTGCTGTGTGGGGTATTGCATTGTCGTCCAAGAACAAAACCCCTCGACTCAAGATCCCTGGTCTCTTACGTCGACTGGCGGACTTCAGTTTGCTTAGTGTGTGGCAATATCGTGCCGCATTGACGGTTCCTGTAGTGAGGTAATGAAACCAAATGACACTCTTCGCGTCCCAGAGCGAATGAGCTCGGGCACATTGGTCTGCTACTTCTGTATTCTTCGGCACTCTGCGCATGCGCCATTGCTCCTCTGCTCTCGCTCTTCCCGTCGTGAATTCAGGATAGATTGTCTTTTGTTATGGCAATGTGTTTTCTCACTTTGTAATACAGCTTCCCTGTGAAAAAAATGACAAAACGTACTTTCGGAATGTCCCTCGTAGCTTCCGGCGGCATCTTGCGGCGATTGACTCCCTTGGTGCTTGCTCGAGTGGTCCGGCGATGTCCATGGGTGTCAGTCGGCGTGAAATCTCTCCGGCCTAGAGTAACGGCGCGGCATTGGCTGGTCTCCTTTTCGGCTTGTCAATGGCAATACTTTCTGGTTTATTTTCAGCCCACAAGTGGCTTTAAATTCCATTTGTCCATACTGTTTCCTTCTGATTGTTGCCATTTCTGACTTCGTATTTTGGGTTCACAAAGGTTCTTGCATTGAACCGAGTAGAGTCACGATTAACCTATTTGTACATAAATTGGACTTAAAACAAAAATCAGGCTACCGATGTTGGATTTGTTGTGACCCCCTATCAATACTCGTAGCACTGCTTCCAGCTGGAGAACAGTCCGAATCAACTTCCTTGCTAGGAGTTTTACCTTTCAGGCCTTAAATATAACACGCAAAGTCATCAAAATTTCTATAAACAAGTCTAAAGTTTGTGATTTCAAGTTTTTATTTGGTTTCGCATGCAAAACATGCTGCAAATTATTCCAAAACAACGAGATCGTCACGCATCGAACTACTTACAACCAGGCTTCCATCAGAAGCAGTCACATTATCTCTACATTCCCATTACTCTATTTTATACAACGTGATCGCCAATATGGCTTTTCTTCACATAGGTCGTAGAGTTAATATTTGTACAGCGTGATTGAGCACGTGTAAAATTTATTTTTATTCATACAATGGTTTACTACATATGAACATCTAATGATCTGTCATGTCATGCTTATATTTGTGAATGCCTGTACGGAGCTTGTTCGATAAGGCAAGTCTCCTAGTAAATGAACTTTATTCATTGCTCGCGAAATTAATTTTTATGTTCATTCACTTCCATTCACCAATAAAAAAGCCAACACAGTACGAATCTCAAAGCGATTTATATTTAATATGAATTGATGTTACGGATATCCATTACACACCCGTGGGGTATCCACCTCTGTATTTCCTTTGCACGTACATTGAATATTCAGCCCTAAATATCCATAGGATATACAATTACAGAAATTCATGCGATTTCCATTCCTGCTTAGAAGGTCTCCAATGCTGGTTATCAACGGGATCTTCAATACTGAATTTTCATGAGGTATACGGTAATGTTCACTTTAAATAAGAAAAATGACAAAATATTTAATTTCCGTGCAAAGAAAAATTCATAGTGTCTACTCATTCAGGTTTATGTTAGGATTCGAACTCTGTGATTCATTCTAAACCGCAAAATATCGCCCGAAGTCACAGCGCACTGTGGGATAAAATTCGAAAAAGGTGGTCATCATCAAATAACTCGAGACAGAATTGAAAAATCGTGACAATAATCGTTACTCGGGGGTTTTTGGGGTCGCTGATTACGAATCTGACAATATTTTTACCAAACACAAAATGGCGGATCCAATATGGCGGCCAAAAATTCACAAATGTTGATAAATATTAATGAAAATCGTTACCCGGGGGTTTTCGGGACCGCTGATTACGAATCTGACAATATTTTCCCCAGAAACAAAATGGCGGATCCAATATGGCGGCCGAAAATTCACAAATGTTGATAAATATTAATGAAAATCGTTACCCGGGGGTTTTCGGGACCGCTGATTACGAATCTGACAATATTTTTCCGAAAAACAAAATGGCGGATCTAATATGGCGGCCGAAAATTCATAAATATTGATAAATATTAACGAAAATCGTTACCCGGGAGTTTTCGGGACCGCTGATTACGAATCTGACAATATTTTCCCCAAAAACAAAATGGCGGATCCAATATGGCGGTCGAAAATTCATAAATATTGATAAATATTAACGAAAATCGTTACTCGTGGGTTTTAAAAGTGTATAAATTTAAAAATATTTTTTTAAAAACAATTTTTATTGCAGTATACAGTTTCTACCGTGAAAATTTATTTAAGCGAAAGGTTTTATTACATATATATATAATTTTAAAATGACAAAGGAATGTTTTTTTAATTTTTATTACTAAATGATTTAAAGTAAAGAAATTATTAATACATTTAATCGCTTTCAATTTCGTAATTGCTGCCATCTTCAACATCTGATGACTCTACTTCACTTTCGGTGTCGGTATCGGTATCATTAATTATCATTTGACGTGCTTCTAGTGACATAGATCTTTTATTTTTTGGGAGGATTTTCCGAACACTTGAAACATATGGATCGGAGCTAATTAATAATCAATGAAATAAATCGCTCATTGTTGCTTCTCGGCTATGTTTTCTGGAGAAATCTTGTCTATATTTTTTTATTAGCTTGTTACTCGCTTCTTGCGCTTCCTCAGACATCTGACCAATTGGTAACAAAGCTGAAGCGATGATTGAGGATCCATGAATCAACAGCTTGTGAACTGATGTTGGCATTGGATACCATGGATACAAATGGACGAATAGCTCGGCGGTTTCGTAGGAGTATTTACTGAATTTACTGATGTCGATGTCATGGTTTGATGAGATTAATTGTAAAATCACATGCAATCTTTCAATTAAACGTAAATCGACATTTGTAATTTCAGCATTAATATTTATTTTTAAATAATGTAATTAGTCCAAACGTTCCCTTCAGTAAATTTGAATATAATTATTTCAATTTATTATTTGATTATAAATAATTATAATCAAAATTAATATTTATCAATATTTGTGAATTTTTGGCCGCCATATTGGATCCGCCATTTTGTTTTTCGGAAAAAATATTGTCAGATTCGTAATCAGCGGTCCCGAAAACCCCCGGGTAACAATTTTCGTTAATATTTATCAACATTTGTGAATTTTTGGCCGCCATATTGGATCCGCCATTTTGTTTTTGGGAAAAATATTGTCAGATTCGTAATCAGCGACCTCAAAAACCCCCGAGTATCAATTTTCAACAACATTCATTAATATCTAACCGATTTTCCACCCACGTACGTTCTCTTTATATTTTGTTTATGACTGCACATTGTTTAAACAATTAGTCTTAATACTAGGGTAGCAGGTTGTAGCAGCCAATTCTTTGACATATCGAAAGTTAAAGGTTCAACAAACATTTTCCAGTGAGAATCATCGATCGAGTGAAGTCGAGTGGTTAACTTTTTGCTCAATGTTTATAAAAATGTTCTCAATAAAATGAAAAAAACATGAGTGTCTTTAATTATTAATAACTAATTTACAATTAATTATGAATAAACTTGGATTTAATTATCGTATTACACATACCTTGCAGAAAATAATCCGAAACAATTTATACTAATATCATATATTATGCCGATAATAGCGCACTATTTCTCCGGCACTTTATATACACGCTGTATTTTTGTTAGACGCGTCCGCTTGCACGTTGAATTTTGAAATGACCTGACTCACTGCTGAGTGGCATCAAACACTTGAAAACCGGTTTTCCTTGTGTTTTGGGGTTCCAACTAACGGTCGGTACACAAGGCAACGTTAAACTGGGGCTTTCGATTTTTCCCCAATGGCCAGCTTTTTTCGATTCTATCCCACTGTGCAGCGCCATGAATTCGGCCGATGTGTGACCCATCTAGCTCCAGACGAGGTGAATGTTCCTTAGCAACGAGTTTTTCTCTCGCTCGCCACTCCAGTAGCATTAAGGTAGTTTCGATGCTTACACGCGATAGTAAAGAATAAATTTTAATTCGGTGCATTCTCTGCTTATCCTGGATAACTGCGTGATAACATTTTTGGATGTGTAGACGTGTGTGTACACGTGAGAAATATATCCTGAGTGGTGGTCATGTTATAAACTTTGGTGCGGACGAGATCATTGATATGCCTAAATATATTCCAGGAGTGTTATTTTTGTATCTATGTGAAAAATGTCAGAATAATGTTCAAATTATGGTCAATTCTAGTTTTGAATATATCCTTTTTCTTATCCGCAGTGAATTATAACATTTGAGATAACGTTCCTTTCACTTGAAACAAGTATTACCGATATCCAAATCATATCCGGAAATGATTCACAGAATGTCCAAAACTTAGACAAGGATGATCCATATCCATGAAATATCTTTCCTGGATGTCTTATGGATTATCAGGCTGGGGATCAAATCCCGAAATTTCAGACACGAAATCTCTATACATATCGTTTTTCTATTTAGATTATTCTACGTCACTTTTCTAAATCTGTTAAAAAAAAAAAAGAAATCAATATTGTGACATCCCCAAGATGAAAACTGATAAATCCTTGTCCTAACCTGTGTTCGAACCTGCACCTCCTGGTTCCTTAGTGCGTTAAACTGGTCTCTATGCCGACGTTCGGCTACTGGGAATACATAATACTGAACTGCATAATATGTAATCTTCACCTGATATCATTGCAATAATTAAATTTGAAGAATATCTGTGGGAATCCCAGTAAGCAGGGGGAAGATATAAAAGTTGACAAGCCACCTGCCACAAAATTATGAGGTGAATCAAATGAAAACAGAACAGTGGATATATTGGGTTCTATTTATGTATATGTGTGTGGCAACAACCCTGTGTAGAGGTAGGACGGGATTTAAGGAAGGAAACCCCTAATGCATAATAGACTCGCCCTAGATAGTCGCGTGTGAGCACGTGATATGCGTAGGCGATCGGGCGGCAGTATCGTCCGAGAAGGCGAGCAGGTAGGCAGTCAGTCAGTGCTTCACCTGCTGACATGTTTTTTTTCGATCACGAAGGACCACTTCTCCTTGAGTTCCTGGACCATGGTCAAACGATCAACGCTCCTTGTTACTGCAGTACCCTACACGGTTTGCGCACAGCAATCAAGGTCAAACGGCCCGACCGGTTGTCCTCTGGAGTGGTTTTGCTGCATAACAACACGCGGCAACATACGCCAGCTGTTACAAAGAACACGTTGGCGACGTTTGGGTGGACAGTGTTTAACAGCCACCGTATAGCCATGATCTATCGCCATTCGACTTCCATATCTTTTGTGCGTTGAAAAAGGCATTGAAGGGTAGGCGCTTTCACTCGGACAATGACGTTATTGAAAATGAAGTAAGTCTTGAAGCGTGGAAAGATTCAACTCACCTGGTCGATAGCCTAAGATAATCTTTTCATTTTTCATCATGGACAATGTTGGAAACTGGTTCCGATTTCAGCCAAAGGAGTTCTACGAGCAGGGTATTCACCGCTTGGTGAAACAGTGGGACAAGTGGAGATTACGTTTGAAATAAACCTTGTTAATTTCATTCTGTGGCCCCCGTTCCGTTTTTATTTGATCCACCCTGATATATCCTCTGTACGAAAATGAAGGTAAAGATGACAAGATAGTATGAAGAATTTGAGATATTGTACAACTCACAATCTTGGCTAGTGGCGGCGATTAGGGGTGAGTGGGAGGCAGTTGCCACACATTTTCTTCCATGTTCTTGCCCTCCTTACTTTTGGCATCCGATCACTGATACTGATCTTTACTGAAAAGATGCAGACTCAGTCCTCATAAGTCTATCTGAGCATATCATGGAGTCAATGGCATTGTGAAAACTATGAAACTGACAATTATATAAATATATGTGTCGAAACAATTCATCAAAAGCTTCTTATTTTAGTTCTAGTTTCAAATTTAGCCTTCTTAAATATAGTTAATTTTACAAAACGCAGATATACGTATTTTAGGCTGTGATAGAATATGGGGAACACCAATCAATCTGAAAGACTATATAGAGTGTGATTTGACCAATAAGGGAGATGTGTTACCTTTCTTCGTTTTTCTTCTGCATAAAATGGGATGTCATTTTCCTTCTCTTTCATTGAATCACTGACTCTAAGTAAATCTAATATCAATTTTGGGTTGGGTCGATATCGACCCTTTGTAAACATAATACGGGTGACAAATATTCTTTGGTTCTTAATGTATTTTTCTTTGTTTGCTTCCAGAGATATTCCCTCTGCTTCACAACAAGAAGAGGCCATGTACCATGCAGAGCGAACTAAGGAAGAGGAGGAGAAGCTTCAAAGCTTCTTCAAGGACGAAGACCCTGAACAGATTCAGAAGGACTTGGAGTACCTCAGGGACTGGCTGGAGAAACAGCCCCACTTACCTCACGACATTGGTGAGTAAAGACTCCCTTGCTCTGTTTCGTTGCAGACTAGAATCACTTTTAAGGTTTCGAGGGTACCTGGTGACAAATAATATAGACCTTCTCTAGAATTACATACTAGATACATTCTGGAGAAAATTCAGAACGGTGCTTGAAACGGTCTAAGTAGGGTAGGACTTGTTCAGTTCGCGGCGACGATGATTATAGGAACACCTGAGTAGGATATGAGAGGAATAGGCTGAAAGAAGGAAGGGGTGGATTCCAGATTAGGTGGCGATAATCACTATGATAACTTACGCACAATTGCTTATATGGTTCCAAGTTTCAAATGGCAGCACCACACCCTAGCTTCGCCAAATCTTCCCTCATCGACTATTTCAGTAAGGCGACTTAGTCATGGAACTATATCTCACGCTGCGCCGTCAATCCAAATCTCTGAATCAAAGAAGAAAAACAGATGAAAAAAATCGGGCAGTGCCAAAGACGTCAACGCGTCAAAATTTCTGCAAAGGGGGACCACACAACACAAAACATATATCTCAAAAGAGCGTTTCCAACATCCGAAGATGTTGGAAATGTGCTTCTGGATCGGTCAAAGTTCGTAGATGGTCCAAACCATCTACCAATAGTTACGCCCTGAAGGTGTCTGGGTCCCATAGTTTACTTAGTAGTCGTCGGACTTTCCGAAGAACTTCTGATGTCTTCCCAGAAGCGAGTGACGCCGGTATGTTACCAGAAGTCGAAGATCTCGCTGTTCATCGGTGATTGGCTGGAATATGGATAAGTGATGGTCGCTACGGCTTTGGAACTTCTGGCTCATTTGACCGAGGAATGAAGTTGGATGAGGCAGCAGGCGATGGTTGTTCTTCTGTCTTGGACCATCGAACTTGTGGAAGATGATCGCTGGGATGTTGCATCAAGTAGATTTTCCGATACAAGGGACAACCCTTGTAGTTGTCGATATGTTGACCGGAACAATTAGCGCATAGAGATAGTATTTGCGGAGAACGTCGTTGACATTCGTCAATTGAATGTTCTCCAGCATATTTCATATAACGCGGTTTGGCTGCACAGAAAGTCTGCCCGTTGCCGAACCTCTGACATTTGTGACATTGCAGGATTGCTTGCAGCCTGAGTTTTTCTACTCTAATCTTGGAGAAGATTAGAGTGTACAAGCAAAAAATTTCCGGGGCAGGGCTGTTGAAGATGTCTCCGGGTCGAAGGTCTGTACGTAATACTGTAGTTTTACATAGAGAACCGGGAAGTCACATATTTGGCTTTCCCAATATCCATTGTGTGACGAAATCCTCTTTGGAGAAGTAGTCTGTCGTGTACTAAGACGTGTAATTTCAGTAGCATGAAATCCAAGTTGCCTGAGCTCACTACGTATATCCCTAGGACTTATGTCCGGGGGAATGTCTCGAATCACCACTTTAAGGTGTTGATGTGCATCAGATCCAGCGGCTCACTGCAACTGCTTGCCTAGTGTGCCATCCATTAGTGGGCGCCAAGGCGTACAATATTCTTCTTGAGCCGAACAGGAAACTTTCAGACACTTTCCCTTATAAGAAAATATTGGTATTCGTCGAATCAGATGGGAAATCCTCTGTGCCAGAGCTCCACCATTAGCGGAGTAAATCAAAATTTGTGGTGGTTTTTCCCATCGTCGAACAGGAACAGTATTCTGTCCCGATCTAGAAATAGAAGAGTCAGACGTGCATGACGAACCTCTTGACGACGTTGTAGCCGTTTCGAACGATTTTCTGCATCTCTTCTCCCGTAACATGGGGTGTGTCGAATGACAACCGTTCTCTCCGGAACTTGGGCAGGAAAGATTGCTCTTTTTTTTGGCGGGATATTTTATTGTCAAATTAATAAATTAGATACGTTTTTTACTTGAATTTCCACTAACAGTTTAACATAATATTTACGGACCTATCAAGTTTAATATGACCCCAGCAACTGTCGCATGGGGAACTTCATCGAATTTAACCTAAATATCGTCAGCACAACACAGAAAAAACAAACGACAAACAAAAATCAAATTTCAACCAGGATCTCCTACAGGAGCCTGAGCTTGTTATCTATGTCGGTCGAAACACATATATCAGAATTTGTCGGCCAGCTGGGCAATAGCCAGTTGTCGTTCGTCCGGAGAAGTTGCCTGCCTATGTTTTGCAGTTCCTGTAGCAGCGTGATGACAGATGGTAGGACATCGAGTGCAGATAACTGGTGTAACACGTCGAGTACATTCGGTTGGGTCGACGTCAGCGTGGCGATAGGAGTCTGACGGCGTTCCTGTCGAGGCAGCTGAGCACTGGAGGGCGTCGGCTGGTGTGGGGTTGGATTGCTATTAGTCCGTCCGGTGGGTTCAGGTCGGCGGAGCTCTGGAGTAGTCCCTACGTCGGATGACGTAAGCTACATGCAGCGTCGAATTGGCCTGGTCATGGTTCGTCCATGGTGTTCCGATGGGGTGCCTCAGTTCTTCTTCACCGCTAGAAACAGGGGGCAGCCTCTGTAGCTGGCGAAATGGCTGTTGCGGCAGTTGGCACATGTCGGTGGTATAGGTTGATCCAAATGTGGACAATCGTCGAAACGGTGTTCTTCGGAACATTTCACACAGCGGGGTCGGGCAAGCAATGTCTCTGACCGTGCTCGATGCGTTGGCACGCATGGCACTGCAGTACAGTATCTGCTGTGATCGCTACTTCTTCACTCTGATCTTGTATGGTCAAAGCGTCAGGAGTTGATAGTTGCGGAGATTATCTTGATGCTTCGGCAGTGTGACCAGAATCAGTGATAATGGTCACTTGGTCGGGATTGGAGAGGTTAATCCTTGGCCATGTTGTCTTCACGCTGCTGGTGGTTAGTCGTCCGACGGTGTAGACCTGTAGGTTGTACTTTTCCGTCAGGAGGTCGTGAATGGTGTCGGTTGCCAAGTCCTTGGACAGTTGTCGAATGATAACCTTTAGTTTCTCGGCAACCGAGGAACCGTAGGCGTGGTCAATTTGCTGATAAGTCAGGTAGTTTCTGATCGTGGTGAAACCTCTATCGTCCTGAGTGTGGATCCTGCAGCAGCCTTTGCTGTAAGTAAAGGTGACCTTCTCTGGGAGGAGGCCCTGTATTCGATCCGCTAGTGCGAATCCGGTCTATTGAAATAGAGTAATACAAGGTGGCTTGCGTATCGAAATCACACAGTTAGCCAACGTCGGAACTTACGTCGTCGTCGTGGGAAGCTGTTGCTCTGTGGAACCAGAAGCGTCGAAGTTGCTGGAAGTACAACTTGTATTAAAGCAGCGTTAGAAGTCCGCTGCGTCGAATTCGGAGTCGGTGTTTCCAGTGGTTCTGGAATGGCCGACCTGCTGTCGTATTCAGCGGATTGCTTAACTTGCTTTCGGCGAGTGTCGAGATCTTTCTTCGAGGCAGGGGGTCTCTTGCGAGGGGGTAGCCGTCGAATGACATTCCGTTCTCTCATACCTACAGCAAGTTATAGCGACCGTTCGAGAGGACAAGGGTCGGAGGTCTGTGAAAAATGACCCCCAGTGCTGTGATATATATATAGAGATAGATAGATAGATAGATAGAGAGGGAAGTCTATCATAAGTATAATAATTAATAATACGTTTCCGAAATTACTGCTCCTATTTTCAGATGACAACATGCTGCTAAATTTCTTACGTGGTCGAAAGTACAGTTTAGAGGATACAAAGACTAAGCTGGACAAGTTCTACACCTACAGGGGAATCCTGCCAGAGTATTGCCAAAATCTCGATCCACTCTTACCGGAAGTCAAATTCTCCATGGAGCATAAGTGAGTAACTAAAGTTATTTAAACAACTGTAACACTAACCTTGCAGGAATATATTCTGTCAGTTGAACATTCCGGAATATTGACATCACTGTTCAAAGCAACTATATTTCATGAACATGGCAACGCTGTGTCATCATTCTCTTCAAATTGACACATTGCACTTTGAAAATACCTTCCTCGGGATGGAATAGGTAAACTGTGTACTAGCTTGCGTGGCATTGTTAAGATGGTCTGAAGTGAACAGATAAAATTGTCAAACTAGATTGATCTTGTCCAGGATAGGTCTATTCAAATTAAGTAGCATATCCAATCAGTTTTACTATCATTAAAATATTCCCAAGCTCTCAAACACATTCACTATACAATTGTGAAACTGAAATTTATTTTAAATTTTCTCAAAATAATAAATTATATTTGGAGGTCCAAATATGAGAATGGAAACCTACGTTTGGTACATTTTTAAACACCAGAATATATTAAAGATTTTACAAAATTTATTAGGTTCTTTGCAGCATTACTCTAAATGGATTCTGAGATAGTGAATTCTTCGGCAAGACGTAAAACATTCTTTAATAATTTAACTAATATTACTGTCAATGTATTTTTAATGGAATTAAGTTTATCCGGACATTATCTATGTAGTTACACTTATAGGCTATGCATTCTAGCACTACGTTTCAAGATAGAACCTTTTCTCTTGTCTGCTGGTGAAGGTGGAATGTAGTATTTGAATTGGTATAAGCAGTAGAAGTACAGGGTGTCCTAAAAGTCACTTTACAGAGATTTTGAACGTACGTAACTTTTGTACAAAAATTGGTGTTAACTTTGCCTATGTGTATACTTTTATAAACATTAAACAAGAAAATAGCTCTTAATATATACTTTCAGTATAAGTAAAAAGTCACTAAGGTATAAAGAAGTTTTTGTACGATATAAAATCAAACTTGGATAATTGACATGTATGCAATAATTTTGAAATTTATATTACAAAAAACTAAGTTATCTACAGATTGATTTCAATTTGAGCCCAATTTCTTTCTTCTGGACATTGGTTGAATAACATAGCCAGTTTAATAGAACATTCAAATGCTGACCAAGACAACATTTATTGTAGAACAATGCACTATTAGCATAACGTTTGCACCTTCTAACAGGCTCATCTTCAGACAAGGATTCACAAATTTCAGACATACCTGACACTGCCCTATAACAAGACCAATGGACCAGTACACCTTATAATTGCGAAAAAATACGTTTCTATGATTATGTCATAATTAACCCCATAATTATGACACAGCACTCACAGATTTTTGTACTAATTTTTTTGAAGTAGTTGGTTAGAGCAGCTGAATTGTAGTAAATTAAATCAGAGGTAAGTCGTAGGTTCGATTCCCAACACCGGCAAAATAAATTTCACCGGAATACGAGAGTAAATGTGCTCTCTACAAACATAGTGTTAGAGTAAGTATAGTTTAAGGCACTAGACAATGGATAATTTTTTACTCTTTAATGTTAAAAAAAAAATCTACATTGACAGAGTTAATACTCAGTGCAAGGAACATGTCTGTATTCCACTTTGTAGGTTACGTATATTCAAAATCTCTGTTCCATGAGTTTTCTGACACTCTGTACTAGAAAATGGATAATGTTGAACCATGAGTGCATGCCAACGAACCTTCTTATACTGAAAAATCAATTTTAAATTTATGATTAAGTATTTTTTTAGACAAATGGAATTGGTGACCCTCTTTTGATACACTTCTCCACACGATAGCCAACAGTAATTTTCTGGAAAAAGTTGACCTAATTTAGAGAATTTATGAGGCGATTTGATTTGGTTTGAAATGCTGTTTTAAGTCCACTTTGTGCACAGTAAGGCTATTCGGGACTGGGCCTACAGTTTATACTGATATCCGAACCACTATATGCCTCCACCGGGTAATTTATGAGACGGACACCAGCATTTCTTTACCAAGGATGTAATAACCTGTTCTCAAATTTGTCTATTGTACATAGTGAAATTAGATTGATCATACTTATTATAGAATGTATGTTTATTTCAGAGTATTTTGCATTGCCCCCGGCTACACACCTGACGGGTATAGATTACTCATAATGAGCTATCGAGAAGTCGATCCCGCAACCTTCGATTGCGGCGTAGTTTTCAAGCGCATGGTATGCTGTTACGACACTTTGTTAGGATGGGACACTCTCAAGAGAGGCACTGTGGTAATCTGTGATATGAATGGACTGAAAGCCGGCCATGCTCTCAAAATTACTTTTCCACATATGAAAAAAGGAATGACTCTTCTTGAGGTAAACCTTTGCTACTTACTGAATACGTTACTTTCTTTATTATATTTAAGATTATTATCTTTTTAAGTGACTAACACTAACTCCGATTAGATCCGTGGTTGTTCAATATGTAGGGCGTTGGACTGTCACCTGTGAGGCAAGAGTTCGATCCCCGGGGTAGGTGATTTCAAGCTGGAATTTTCTCAGCCGTGTCCTTTCAAAGAATGATTCTAAGGTTCATTCAGGCTCTAACAAATGGATACGTGGGAGCGACCCTGCAGGTAAGGGCAACACCGCCGTGGTGCTGTTTACGCCACTTTAACATTCTCTTCCAGGAGTCTGTGGAGCAACGCCGCGCACAGCGGTAGAGAGGGGGGAGAATGCGAAGAGGCAGAGCAAAGCGGTGCATACTTGCAAGACTCTTACGCGTTTTGTTTAAACGTTAAAACTTTGATTTGTGAAAAATGAATGCGAGGCCTAAAACACATTCTTGCATTGACATAAACAAACCTGAAAAATACGAATAATAAGAATAATTTAATGTGGACTCCCAGGTAAAGGAATTATGAATAATGTTACATAGTGTATATACAGTGTTATTACAAATGATCATTCCGATTACAAACTTGAATAACTCACGTTTAATAACACTCAGATACATGAAAGTTGTATCAATTGGAAGGGAAACTCAAAAAGTTTCATTGGTTGGTACAACTGTCGCGTAGTTATTGATTTCGACGCTAGGGCGATAGGATAGAAAATGGCTGCCAACGAAGACAGGAAGGCTTTTGTGTGCTGGATTTTCAAGTCGGCTGGTTTGTTCTCACTGTGCAACGTAATATTAGAAGGACGTTTGGTAAAGATGCACCCAGCGGGCCCAGTATCCGTAAGTGGTATTCTGGCTTTAAAGCAAAGGCGTGCATCTGCAAGCGAAAGTCAACCAGCCGTTCACCAGTAAGCGAGGCAACTGTGGAACGTGTGATAGGGAGAGTTTCATACGAAGTCCACAGAAATCCACCACCACAGCCAGCAGAGAATTGGACATCCCGCAACCAACTGCGTCAAGATTTTATGCAATTCGTTTGCGGTTCCATCCTTAACGTCTGCAATTGTTGCAGGCCCTGAAACCGGACGACAAAGCCAAGAGACTGTCTTTCTGCGACGACATGCAAAAGAAATGGAAACTGATGGTTTGACGGAATCATTGTTGTTCAGTGATGAAGCCACCTTCCACCTGTCGGGCAAAGTGCACAAAAATGTCAGGATCTGGGGTCTGGAAAATCCTAGAGGTTATATGGAGCATGTACGCGAATGTTTTTTGTGCTATCAGATATGAAAATGTGTGTGGCCCATTCTTTTTCGACGAGAACAAAATCACCAGGATTTCGTACCTACAAATGTTACCGACATGGCTTCTTCCTCAACTTGAACAGGATATCGAAGGTTTTATTTCTCAACAGGATGTGGCACAACCCCATTTCCACTTAGATGTCAGACGTGAACTGAATAGGCGAATACCAATAAGATGGACTGGGCGTGCTGGTTGTGACGATAGTGAACGTTTGCGTTGGCCTCCACGTTCCCCCGACCTTACACCCTGTGACATTTTTCTATTTTTTTTTTCATTTTTTTTTTCAAACAAGTGTATCGGCCACCTTTACCACCTACCACCCAGGATCTTCGTGTTC
This sequence comes from Lepisma saccharinum, assembly GCF_977018435.1. Taxonomy (NCBI): domain Eukaryota; kingdom Metazoa; phylum Arthropoda; class Insecta; order Zygentoma; family Lepismatidae; genus Lepisma; species Lepisma saccharinum. Next base: position 46,963,832 of record NC_139254.1, on the reverse strand, counting down.
GCATCACAGAGGCCATTGCATTAGTGGATCGTCCAATGTTACAACATGTATGGCAGGAATTGGACTAGAGGCTCGATGTGTGTCGTGTGACATAGGGAGCTCACATTGAGCACATGTGATGTGATGTTGGGAACCAAATATAATACAAAACGTTTTGAGTTTCCCTCTCCACTGATACCACTTTCATGAATCTGAGTGTTATTAAACGTGAGTTATTCAAGTTTGTAATCGGAAAGATCAATTGTAATAGTATAACCTGTAGTTGATTTAAGTGAAAATGTAGTTTTTGTGTTTCTTGTTGTGTTGTGTTTATTTTCGCGTCCCTTCTTTGGATTAAATCTGGGTAGGTTACTTAAGTTCATTTTACATACGTATTGCTTAAGTAAGGTGCCAATAATTATCCACTATATTAAGATATGTTACAATGCATGAATGAGATAAAATTCATTCTCTGTCCACCGCAAATTCGATGTCTATGTGCACAGAGTAATATGACCTTGGAACATATAATATTGGTACTTTTCCACGGCAGCCTTTCCACATGAACGGTGAGAAAATCTCTGGAGTAGCTGAGTTGAGGATTAACTAGGGAGGAAGCTCCTAAGTCACTTGCGTTTGTTTACGCTAACTTTGTTGTTACTCTTGACGGATATTAGATAATATGCATATGCGTGTGTGTTTACATATTGTGATTGTGAGTATTAGTTTACATTATGTAAGATGTGTACGTACATTATCAATACTTAAAGCGACACTGGTTATATTTCAGCAAGGATATCCAGACCAATTCAAAAAAGTATTTGTGTTGGGTTTGAATCCAATTTCTGCAAAAGTAATGAATCTCGTCATTCACTGCCTACCACAGAAGCTCAAGGAAAGGGTGAGTTAAGTCTGCTTATTTCGTAACGAGTTCAAAACTTCTGGATAATTTATTTTAAAAAATAATGAGCATTATTGCGACCCTTCCTAATAAGGTGATGATAACGAATGGCGTAACAGCCCTTGATACCCAAGGCCTATCTACCGAATGCCGGCCTCACTCCCACATGCCTCAGCAGAGAGGGAGTTCATCGAACCAGTTACGGGTGACTATCTCCGCCTTACCTGTTTTCCACGGTATAAATAATAAACCCCAAACTTCTGACATGTTGGATTAATGAAAGTTCAGAAACCAAAATCTGTAACTCATTTTCAAACATTTTTTTTCCAAAGCTTCAGAAAAATACAAGCAGACAATGTTGAAACGATCGAGTTAGAATTTTCATACATTTGGAATTCTGAAACTTGAGTGAAACAGGATATTTTCCCGGAATCACAGCCCACCCGCAAAGCCTCCATTTTCACTTCTGCTTTCCTCTTATCTAAGATTTCCAGTTTCGTAGCACGTTACGTTCACGATTGAGGTCACAATACATGCACCAGGTTAAGTTTTAAACAATAATAACTGGTTCCAGAGTTGTTTTCAAAATGCCAAAAATTAAGTTTAAGGACAAACAATAAAAACATTATGACTTAAATGTCCATCTAACTTCCAAAGCTTTTTCTTGAAGGTATCTGTTATTTAATAACAATGTATTTAATACAATAATAATTATACATTTCTGTATGAAACGTAAATAAAAAAAAACTGAGCTGGATATTCACTCATCTGCTGGATTGAGTAATTCCCCTCAATGATATAACAACAGCAATAATAATAATTATTATTATTGTTATTATTTTGAAAAATGTTTTATTATTATCAAATTATAATTATTTTTGTATTTTTATTGTTATTATTTCTATTATTCAAATTTCTGGCGACTCCCATGGAACAATTATGAATGACCCCCCCCCGTCGAAATCTTTCCTGCGTACGTCCATGATAAGATGAATATAGCGAAGGATGCAGTTCGGGAGTGGGGGCACGTAACACAATCCTACCTAGAGGGCTAAAATGTCTACGTACGAGCCAGCACCAAATTATTTGAAACGTTGTTTGTTCTGTACCATTTTGTGAAATATTTAACAGATATTGTTATGTATGGGCAATTCCAAAATACAGTTTCATGACCTAACAAAGGAAATAAAAGTCCCCACTTAAAATCCACTGTAAATATATAAGATATGCTTGAAAATATTCGATATATAGATATCATTTAGATATCATTTTCCTAGCATGGTTGCACGGGCCCATCGGAGGTCTTCATTGTTTTAGTTAAGCCTCTGTTTGTGATGCTTTGCTGAAGTGTATGTACAACTATCAGCATATAGCAATTGCTAGTGCGAACACCGCACAGATGACCCGCTGATTGTTAATCCAACTGAAATGTTTCATATTATTTTGCAGTTTGTATTTTTGTCGGATGACAATTTGGAGCAACTCCATGAAATGGTACCTAAGAAAATGCTCCCTACAGAATTAGATGGAACTGCTGGAACTCTGTTCGAAGTCAATGGTAAGTTTGCATAATGCAGTACAGCAGATTTAATTCAGTTACATTCAAGAAATAAGAGTTTCAATACTTAGCCAATTAGCCAATTATCTTTTCCATTTCTTTAAATGTTCATTTGGCTTCTAGGTTGAAAGATATATTAGTATGCCATTTTCAGAATTATAATACTGAGGTTTTTTTTAGCGTAGAATTAGTTATGTATTGTAATACGAAAAAGTACGGAAGATGAGATTGTAAAATTCAGTACTAGTCGAAGTGGTTATTAGTTCGAGGGTAAGATATGGTAAGGTGGTTTATGTAGAGAGGTGAATGTAGGAGGGTTTTGGAGAAAAGAGGGGGGAAAGTTGTATTGGAGCGTATCATCAGAAGTGATAAGAAAGCGTGCCTTCGGAAATGAAGGTAAATTCTTAGCATCGGGATCTATTATTTTCGTGAAGTGTTTACAATAAAGAATCTTTATAAATTGTTATGTTTCTTACATGAATTCATGAGCGTTCGTTCATTCGGATGAATGGCCGTGAGAGGCATACGCTTCAGAGACAACCCCGTCACACTCATTCAAAATTTAATTAATATTTATTTAAGGGTGTATTGAAGCAGCATCGATTTTTCAAGAACTTCTTAGTTAATTTTTCAGTCGAATCAAAAACAGGTGACACGACAAAGGTTCCAATTTTGAATTCAGGCCTGGGTACGGTATTCCATGCGAGTCTCTCTCTGTTAATTTCATCACACCATCACTCATCCTCATCTTCGCGATTAGCCAAATGTGGCAGAGAAGCAAAGTGAAAAAAAAATCGATAAATGTGTAAAAACAGATGGCTAAACAAAGCATAGTTTCGATAACTTGGTATATTGTGCAATTTTACCTGCACAGAAATTAACATTTCAAATAACAATCGATGATATTTCTCTCTCTCTCTCTCTCTCTCTCTCTCTCTCTCTCTCTCTCTCTCTCTCTATCTCTCTCTCTCTCTCTCTTGACTCTTGAGAGTTTATTATTGTTAATGTAATTGTTCCCAATAATGACACTGATTCTTTTATCCCTCTTCGTAACTGCTATTGTACAAAATTTGCTAACGTGTTAGAGTAGGGAACAACGTTATATCCCGATAAATATTTAACTGAACTTAACTAAAATGAGAAATGGGTATAAACACTTCATGCATGTGTTATCACACTTATAGTCGCATAAACGCACAGCTATGAAAAAGGCGGCTAGGCAGAATTACTGGTGGTGGGAAAAGCAAAGATAGAGCGGGACAAAATTCGCTTGTGGCACCGGGCTGCGTTGCCCAGTTCGAGCAGACCGACGTCTCTCCGAGCACATTTGTGCAATCCCTGACCTTTCGAGCAAATTCTGTCAGTTTGTACAACATGGATTATAAAACCCAACTCTACAACGAGATCTTTCATTCTCTTAAACCTCCCGCCGGCCCCCGTGGCGGAGTGGTTAGCACATCGCGCTACGACGCCAGGGGTCCCGGGTTCGAATCTTGGCCTTGGGTAAGGATATTTGTGAGTGTCCATTCAACAATTTCATCATATCATCACTCATCCCCATCTTTGCAAATTAGCCAAAAGTGGCACAAAAAGCGAAGTAAAATAAAGCAAATCAAAATCAAAATCTTGAACCTCCGAACACACGGAGTTGTGCTCCGACGTGGCAACAGCACGAACTTCTGCCAACCGCTAATGTCATGACCGTGCGTTTTGGTGGTAGACCAGCAAGAGCTGAATCCACAGCAATAATGTTGTAGGCTTTGCCCTCAGTGGGCATTCGTGCTAGAGAATTCTGGATTAAACAAACATGCATAGACGTATTATGTTTCCCAGTATTATTGTTGGAAACTTTCAAGTTTTTAGTTGTCACAATTGTAAGTCCATTACTAGAGTATTGTATTGAATTATGGAACTCTGTAGGTAATTGACATACAGAAAAAGTAGAAACAGTTCAGAAATTATCAGATTCTCGCAGGTTCGAGTCTCCTCATAGATGCGTAACAACGTTTCTCTTGAGATCGTGAGGAAATTAGGGCGCTACGAATGAGTAGCGTAACCCGGTCATGAAAACCAATAACAATCCTGGTTGGATTGTTGCCACTTCGGATGAGTGAGAGAGTAGGATCAGTGAGGCCGGCAGTCAGTAAGTAGGCCAGGCCCTCAATAGGTTGTTGCGCCACGGACTATTATTATTATTATTATTATTATGTATGAAAACCCAAAATAGTTATGTAACATTAAATATGAGTAGTGGTTAAAATCACATAAATGACAAACACGAAGGAAATAAGTTGATTTGTTCATCATAGGCTCACTTCAAAGATCGATAGTGACTATTTCGGGGGTGCTATGGGATGCAAGGTTCCCAAATATGACTCTAGTCAAAATTAGTTAATTTCAGCAAATCGCATAAAACTCCACACTGGGTTTTCGGGATCGAATCTAGGCTGTGCCAGCCTAAGGCAACTCACCTCTACGAGAGGTACCTTTATATGCAAGGGGACTCACCACTGTGAAGTAAGGAGAACATGAACGACATTCAATCTTTATCACTTCTATTGACTGGACAGGGCGGGATCATGATAACAATAGAAAGGATGTTTGTTTACCTGTAGATTCCTGTAGAGATGGTCTTCTCCGCTGATTTGGTAAATAAGGGTCGGTCCTGAAATGAGACGTCTTTAGGTAGCGCAACTCCCCGCTTCTAACTCTATAGTGTAGTGCTGATATTCAATCTATAACTTGGAGACAACCACTGTTTACTCTATAACTTTCGGACTACAACCTGGGCTGAAATCTGTTACCGCGATCTATTCGAAGGGAATTCAAATGTCCGATCGTTAAAGCTATTGAGCCAGTTCCATCCTGTCTTGTCGATGTAATATGCTTGTAGCAAGTTACTTCCAGCGCTTCAGTCGGACCACTTGATGGTGATCTAATAAATACACTGATAGATAATTATGAATTACGGAAATTATAGTAACTGAACGTTGTGGTGCATATGGCTATTGATCTGGTAAGCCTTATTCAATTATTAGAGGTACAGTAGAGAGCCTTTCCGAAGATCATAAGGTGAAATGCAATTATCTTGCTCTTACAAAATTGTTCTGCGAATCCATGTCACTTTGTTAGTGTTGTGTGACTTAGTGCTGTATTAAGTTGTATACTGTACTCAACACTTAAAAATGAGCTATAATTTTATAATTATTACATACCTTTTTGCAATTTCATTTGATTCATTGTGCCTATCTGTTCATGTTGATCCATGTAACCGATGGAGAGAATGATGAACTGGAAATATTGTAGCTATATATTTCCTATTTCTTTACTTTCATTACATGGATAGTGTCTATAAAAATGTTAAGTTTTATATCCACATCTATTAACTTAGGTGGTAGAATGTGGAGTACTTTGAGTGTGATGGAAATATGAATAAGTTTGGTACTAGATTAGAACTAATGTTATTTTGAATCATTCTTAAATCCATTAATTATTTTCTATGAGATTCCTCCAATTCTCTCTCCTTCTCTCCCCAGAGCGCTGGAACCAGGAGCTCTACGCAAAGAGAGATTGGCTAGTGGAGCTGGGAAAGAAGAAAGTGAATGAAAATAGGAGACCAGGCAAACCGAAAAAGGCGAGCGATCTTCTGGGAATGGAAGGCTCGTTCAGGCAGCTCTCTATGGACTGACTCACTCAAAACCACGAAATTATTATTGTTTGGTTATTCCGATTGTAATGTAATTAATGTGGTAACTACAAGAAAATCCTTCTTGATCCTCTCCTGCTGGCGAATTATGAACAGATTTGCTTGGGATATCAACAGGTGATTTCCGGATAGGCTTCCGAGCTCTTGAGAGATAATTGAATCCCTTCAATACCTGAAGATGAGAGGACGTTAGCTCTCGAAAGCTAGGAAACCTATCCAGAAATCACCTGGTTGATACCCAGGGAAAAAAACTACTCATACAAGGAGATCCATTGAGAAAATTTCGTCATAGAAGGAAATCCGTCGAGAAAAACTCCTCATAGAAGGAAATCCGTTGAGAAAAACTCCTCATAGAAGGATATCCGTTGAGAAAAAACTCCTCATATAAGGAAATCCGTTGTGTAAATATCTTGGTTTGAACAAAGTGCATATAAAGTACAGACGTATGCAAAGAGGAAACAGAATTCTGAGAAAATCTACATTTTCAAATAAAAGCAGTGAGGAGCTAGGAAGAAACCAAAGTTGCAAATGAAACCCCGCCTTAAAATGACCTCCGGTTAACATTTTTTACTTTGAGCAGGTTTTAAAACGATGGTTCAGAATATTTTATAGTTTGCTCCCTAGAACGATCTTGATAAATCCAATCTCCTCCTAGAAAAAAACCTGCATGTACTAGTGTATGGGAAGGCTTGCCTTTATTTTTAAGCACGAACCATTTTTTGTGAAGATAGATGTGTATTTTTGCGAATATGTTCTGTAACCTGATTTCAATTTTAGTTTTAAAATTAAAAACGTTCTGGATGTATTAATTGTATAAAACCATGGAATCTTACTGTTTAAATTTACTACATTTTTGTACATATGGGTAAATTTTTGTTCAACCCATACCACCCAATCTTCTTGAATATTGTTCTTAACTCTTGGTAACAAATATTGTATGGGAGAGTAACATATTCGTTCTATGGTCCATTATTATTGCTTCTTTAGTATTTTTATCTGCCACTTCATTATAATGAAACACTGAATGTGCTGTATATATACAAAATGAATTTTCCTTCCCTCTGTAGTAAACTTTTCATATAATTTTATTATGTAAAGTACCAATGCTGATGCTGTATATAACTTTGTATATGAAGATTACACACTATATAGAACACTTTTAGTATATGTTAATATTAGTATCCTTTTTTCTGGAATATTATTAATGAACAACAATGCACGATATATTTCATATGCTCATGCCGAAAAAAAGAACACTCCCCAGGTAATCTAAACTTTTTAATGTTTCCATTATAAGAGTCAATAAAAGCTCATTCTAGTTGCTCTTTATTTTTTTGATGTCCCTGTGTATAGAATCCATAATTGTCCCAATTTTGTAAATATGATTAAATATCTTGCATTGAAGACTTTCTGTAGCATTTCCAAATATATTCCATACATTCCATAGTACTCTCCATATATCCATATTCTAGCTTAGGCCCAGAACATTTTTTATGAAACAACAGCCAGGGGCGTAACGAGTCTCATGGGGGCCCCGGTGGAGAGTACTAAAGTGGAGCCCTGCAGTAATTTCTATTGTAGTAGCTGTATCTAGGAATGCAAAAAATGCGTAACTTCAGCATATTGAGTGGAAGCAAATATATGAATTCTCTCTTTTATGAATAAAGATTCGTTTGTTTTGATGAGTGCAAGAGACGAATAGTACAAAATAACTAATAAAATAGATGCTGTGAAATACATTCATTACTCATTAAAAAAATAAGATTACAATCCTTCGCAAAAGCATTGATTACTTTGTTAAACTTGAATTTTTTGGCTCTGTCATTTTCAGTTGAAAGTAAATCCAGACCACTAAATCGTTCTTGACTCATGCATACTTGTAGTGCTGTGTAAATAGTTTTCTTCATAATTTTAAATTTAGAAAATAGCAGAACTTCCTGTTAAAAAGTTCTTGATGAAGTCACCATGGAATTGGACAACACACGTAATGCATTGCAGGGAAGCCAGTATTTCAGAATCTGGGCCTCCCAAAGCTGGTGACTGTACATGAAACAAGACATGCTCACTTTAGGATAACTGCAAGTCAGTGAGCTATTTTGTATCACAAGGATATGAGCAAGCACATTATTCGTGTCGATTTATCTTGTGTTTGAAGCGACTTCTGATAATGTTTGTGACTGAAATAAATGTTTGGAAATGTTTATGCATTTTTAAGGGTCTTTTGCAAAGCTCAGGCCGTGTCCGAAAAGCTCAAGACCATACTTGAAGCGAGTACGAGAATGGTCTGGCAGTGCGGTCTTGAAGTCGTGGACTGGAAGTGAAACTCTTTCGAACTGCACTTCGACTGTAGCGCCAAATACGATCAGTAGATATAACCGAGGACACGTTGGTTTTCCACGTTTTAAACACTTGTCTTTTACCACAGAAATCACATAGCATTTGCAAATGTTCTCATAGATACATTTCCACACATTAGATGAACTGCAACCAACAACTTGCTGGCTTTCTACCTCCGTGATTTCAAACGAATGAACAACCAGTCCACTTGTCACGTGGCCGATGCAACTTGGAGTGCTCTACCCTGTGGTATTGATACCTCGCAAACTTGACGCTATCGAACTGTACTAGATGAAGTCATTTCCGTCAAGACTATACTTCAAGTATATACTTTGTAGCTTTTGGACAGAGCCGTAGTGTCTACAGATCTTGACAAAAAGAAAAAAAATATCACTTTCTATATGTCTACAACTGCTTCCACGCTTGATTGATTGAATTGTTGTTTTAAGTCTACTTTATGCACAGTAAGGCTAATCGGGATTGGACCTACAAACTGCTTCCATGCCCTTGATTGATTGATTTGCTTTATTTGACTTCGCTTTTGTGTCACTTTTGGCTAATTTGCGAAGACGGGAATGAATGATGACATGTTGAAATTGATGAATGGACACTCACAAACATCCATGCCTAGGTCGGGATTCAAACCCGGGACCCCTGGCGCCGTAGCGCGATCTGCTAACCACTCCACCACGATAGCCGGCTGCATCAATGCCTTTATAACGATTGTCAAGTTATGATAAAATTGTGTCTATCATGGAGTACAATATTCAAACGTTGCATCAGCTCTGTCGACTGGAAGTCTTTGGACACAGTTCGTCAAAGTGCTTCTTTATGTTTTTGATTTTTTTGTCAGAGAATTTACTTCAAATCCTGCTATACTTGGCATATATAGTCATTTCAAAAAGTGATTCAAATTATCCCCAATGCTCAGTCATTTAACCACCCATCAATTTAATGCGCAAATAATAAGGTGGTAATCAAGTTATTTTAGCAGAGGCAGCGCTCTTGATGGCGGAATAGAAAACTACCATACAGACTTTAAGACTTTATATGTTTTGCACAGAGCAACCAGAAATTAGTGTGCAATCAGAAATGTTTTTTAGACACCTTATACATTGTAAGCAAAGCAATTTGCTTTAACATTTATTTTTGGCTTTGCGAAAATAACATCATACGTGAATCCATCACTGCTGAATTTGAGAGCAGAAAGAGGAATACCTGTAGTCCTTGAACTGGCCTCGGCAAAATAATTAATGACGGGTGAATCCGGTTTCAAGCGTGCGCACTCTACTGTGACGTTAATGTAATCAAACTTTAAAATCTTTTTAAAAAACTTGAATTAAAACTTGACATGCAAGTTTGTTGTGAGTAGGAGACCAACTGTGAAGCGCGGAAGTTCCGTATACTGCAACAGCTAAGAGCAGTTCAAGGCCACCAGATGGAGTTTTATGGTTTAATTACAGTTCACGAAAGTGCCGCTGGCTATGAAACTACTGTATTACAAGGAAGAATCTCAAATTAATGACAATATTTTGCAATTTGGAATTAAGAGGGTGAACCTTAGTTTACTGTCTAACTAAAACTCTCCAGCCTTCTTAAACCCGAAGGTTCATGGCTGCAGCAACACAGGCCTTCCATCTGTCCCTATCTTGAGCAAGATCTATATACTCTTTTCCATCCCTACCGATTTCCTTTAGGTCCATCTCAACGTTGTCCCTCCATCTTCGTCTTGGCCTTCCTATAGGTCTCTTACCATCAGGTTTCCCAACAAGAATCCTGTAAACTTCTCTTTCCTCTCCCATTCGTGCTACATGGCCGGCCCACCTAAGTCTTCTTGATTTAATTATTACAATAATATCTGCACATGAATATAAATTATGTGCTTCTAAATTATGTAACCTTCTCCATTCACCTGTCTCCTCATCCCATTTAGGTCCAAATATTTTCCTAAGGGCCTTATTTTCAAATACTCTCAATTTATGTTCGTTCCTCTTTCAATGTAAGGGACCAAGTTTATCACCCATATAATACTACAGGCAAAATTACTATTTTGTATATTTTAACTTTTAGTTTCTTAAGCATTAAACAAAAAGATAAAAGTTTATGAAGAGAAAAGTAACATGCATTTCCTGAATTAAGCCTACTTCTTATTTCCTCTTAAATATAATTTTCATTTGTTAATATTACTGCTAAGTATTTGAATTTGGAAACTGGTTGAAATGAGTTGTTATCAATAATTAGATTTTGATTATTACCTAACACTTGGTTCGGCCTGTAAGCATAGATTTAGTTTTCTCTTTGATAACTTCCAAACCTATCTCTTTAGCAGTTTTGAAAAATATTTTAGCATTATTCTTAATTGTATTTATATCATCCCCTAATAAGTTTACATCATCTGCATATGCTAACAACTGAGTCACACCATTTAATTTTAGTCCTTCGTTAGTTTCTTTTACCTTCCTAACAGCATGTTCTAAGGCAAAATTATAGAGCAATGGAGATAATACATCTCCTTGTTTTAACCCATCATGAATTGTAAATTTGTCAGACACATTAATACCCACACGAATTTTACTTTCTGTTTCACTGGTGCATACTTTTATCATACTAACAAGCTTCTTAGGTATTCCAAACTCGACTAATATATTATATAATTTATCTCTTTTGACCGAATCATATGCCTTTTGAAATCAATGAAGAGCTGGTGAACATTTTGATTATATTCCCACTTATTTTCAAGTGTCTGTCTAATGTGCAAAATTTGATCTGTAGTTGATCTGTTACGTTAAAATCCATATTCATAATCACCTATAATTTCATTAGCATATGGGGTTAGTCTTGTTAAAAGAATGTTAGATAATATTTTATATGTTGTTGAGAGTAAAGAAATTCCACGGTAATTATTGCAGTTCAGTTTATCACCTTTTTTAAACACAGGAACAATTATGGATTCTTTCCACTGTTGAAGGATTTCTTCTTTATTCCATATTAAACAAATTAATTTATAATTTGACATATTAATGAATTCCAACCATATTTAATTAACTCAGCTGGTATGAAATCGATGCGAGGTGCTTTGTTATTCTTTAGCCTTTTAATAGCATCTTTAACTTCAGTCAAGTTAGGTTCTGGAACTAAAGGTTCTGCTGTGTGAACTTCATTTACTTCTGATTTATCTCCTACATGAACATTTAAAAGGTCATTAAAGTACTTCTTCCATCTATTTAGAATATTGCTTGGGTCAGCTAGAAAATCACCATCTTTATCTTTTATCAAGTTTACTTTAGGTTGCCACCCCTTTCTAAATTCATTTACACCTTTAGGTAAATCTCTGATATTTTGTTTTTGCTGTTTGTTTCAATTTCGTTAATTTTGCTTTTCAAGTAATCTCTTCTTTTACTTCTAATCGTGCGGTTAACTTCTCACTTTATTCTATTATAATTGCTTAGATTTGTATCATCAGAGTTATTTAACCACCTAAGTCTAGCCTGATTTCTTATTTCTATTAGATTATGACATTCATTATCAAACCATGGCTTACTTTTTCTTGGTTTATGGTATCCTATACTTTCTTTAGCTGCTGATTCTATTGCATTACGAATGTGCACCCAATTCTTATTTACGTCTGTTTCATTTATATTTTCATATTACTGTCATTAATAGCAATTACAACCTGAGAGCTCCATTGTTTACTATTTTTGTTTAATGCTGTCTTTATTCCACATTCTGCTCAGATAGCCTAATCGGAACTAGACAAGCCTCCTCAATTGCGTAGTGGTAACGTCGCCGCCTTGTAATTAAGGGGTCTCGGGTTTGATACCCAGTCGAGTTGTCCAGTGGTTTGAACTTCAGTTTAATCTGTTGGTCCAATCGCGATTAGTCTATCTGTGCATAAAACGAACTTAAAACAAGAATTAAATTAAGCACACCAACAGTTACAAATGGTATTTGTATCACTATAGAGATATGCTTCTACTGGGAATAAAATCTGTGATCTCTTCATTACAAGGCTACGGTGTTAACCGCTTGACTACAAATTTAATTCTGGGCAAATTACCATCTGTAATATCAGGCCTCCCTCGTGGCTTAGTGGAAATGCTGTTCCCTTGTAATTAAGCACACTTGGGGATCAACCCCCGATGAAGGCACTTTGCAAAGTGGTTCGAGAGGCCTTCCGTAACTTGCGGTAACTTTGTCGCCTTGTAATCAAGGGTTCCGGGTGCGCTACCCGATGAAGGAACATATTGGTTCGGATCCCACTTTGAACTTCAGGTCTAGTCCTGATAGCCTATCTATGCATGAAGTTGACTTGAAGCATAAACTCAAAATGGTTCGAATCGCATTCTAAACTGTAGGTCCAGTCCTTATAAAATTGTAGGAGAACTTATAACAAACTTTAATCAAAAAGCCGATGTGTTCATGATCACATACTCCAATGGTAGCAGAGCCTCCCCGATGGCGCAGTGGTAACGTCGTCGCCTTATAATCAAGGGGTCCTTGGTTCGATACCCGGTGGAGGCACATACTGGTTCGGATACCACTTTAAACTGTAATATGTCAAGTCCCTATCAGCCTTACTGTGCATAAAGTGGACATAAAACACCAAATCAATCAATCAATCCAATGGTAGTTCTCAAAAAGCGAACACGTGCTCCGTATCAATAAAGTTTTTCCTCGCATGGTTTCCTACACAGGAACGTTGCTACGCCTTGTTTATTTTTATCATGCTTTTTGTTAGTTATTTTACCATTAATATGTTTTATTTGTTTGTTTTTTATATTGTTGTTTGTGTTCATATAAAGTTTATAGTTTTGGGCAGAATGTTGGTTAAACCCAATACCGGAAGCGGAAGACATTTCCGGTATCGAGGGATATCTAGAACTGACCAATCTTTTGTTGAATTGGTTGCCAGGAGAACAGTGTGCGATGAGACAGAACGTTGTGTAAGAAATTATCGACCATTGATTGCTGAGATATAGGTCATTAACTAGAAAGTCCGCCTATTGGACGCCATCTTGAATTACTCAAATTGCTCAAGGTTGACAGAGTGGCATCAATCGGGTCTGAAATGTAAATAACATAAGCTTCCAAAAACAGTGAAGTGATGCTTTTCCATTTAGCACCCGGATTAAACTTTTAGAAGAATTAAAAGAAAATACACCAACAAAAGTGATGACCACTACAAGAAGTAACTTTGTTTTACTTCTTCTTGCTTTAGTGCAACCATATCAGCAAAGCTTGTTCAAAGCAGGTCAATAGAAGATGAAATGATTCTTAATCCTAGCTAACCCGTGCTGTAATACAAGAAACTTACTTACCCGAAGGGGGAGATGCCTCAAAAGGCCACACACTCAAGAAACCATCTTGTTACTGAATCACTGCTTCCTTTGTTCATTGTGTAGGTTAAGATCACTCCATGTTTTTTGTTAAGTGGCCTTAGAGTATTTGTGTTACTAGCGAACTCTATGGTTAGATATTAGAAATATATATGACGTCAGGCGTGCTCTGATTGGTGCTACCGGATTCGAACTCGAGTGTTCAAGAGCGACCTGGAAGAATCGTCCACTCGTGTTCTGGGTAGCACGCCGAACACATTACACAACCCGACAACCGTCAGGTAATGGGGTGGCCCTTTTGATAAAATAAGGGGCAACATTCCTGATAATTACAAATACATTTCATATTGAATACACTTTCACTCACACCAGTAAATTATAGGTACAGTTCGATAAGTTAATTTGTAAATGAGTTGAAGTTTGTTTCGTGTATTTAAGTTAACTTATATAAGTGTTTAATGGTACTGTAGTGAATTGTTTATAATTATTTTTGTTACATTTAATATATTTTGAAATTTGTTCTCACCAGAGGAATAAAATTCAGGTTAATACAATTATCTGTTTCATTGAAACCATGCTTGTATTAATTTTAAGATCTTTATTTCCAATGAACGTCCTGGAGACGCATAGGGCTCTCTCTGGGACGTTTCCACTGTGTGGTCACATCAGCCTCGATTCCGCGCGGGAGTGTTTCCTTACAGGAATCGAGGGTGGTGACAAGATGCAATTATATATCCATTATAATAATTTTAAAAATTGACATTACTGTATTAAAAAAACAAGAACCAATGTATTGTGTACCAGTGTTACAAACAAATTTTATCATTAACTAAACCCCAAAATAACCTTACTAATTTTGCTTTAATACTTTTTGTTTACATAGATGCAGTTATAGAGCAATCGTTACAATTACAAAATTTACCATCATTACATTGTCACTCAGTGTCATGAAGACAAACATCTAAAAGGAGTGGTTCATAGGCCCACGTGAATTTGGCCACCTATGTCCGTTATCTTATTGATGTACAGAAACATTCTAAAGTCCGTAGGGAACAATGTACGAGGGGCATATGGAAGTAATGAGCAAAAGTTTTTAAAAAAAATCAGAATCCATCAATGCACGCAAACAGGAAATCATCGCAAAATACAGAATTTACTGAACACGTCGAGTTAGTGTGACGTCAGTACCTTCGATCGCGTGAGCGCAGTCACTTGTTTAAAAATGGCTGACAGTGATGTTTCGTTTCGACAACGTCTTCTGATTGAATTCCTTGTTAAAGAGGAAATTCCTGCTGCTGAAATTCAGAATAGACTTAAGCGTGTGTATGGAGATGCATGCATGGGTGATAGCAGTGAGTAAAACATTTTAAAGAAGGAGACACGAGCATCAAATATCAGCCTTGGAGCGCTTACCCACGAACTGCCTCCACGGAATGCAACATGGAAAGCAAAGTGGTGCATTCTGATTTAATTTCTTGAACCTGGGCTCACCATAAATGCTCGCCATTATATCTAAACCCTTCACAAGCTCCGTCGTGCATTGCGAGATAAACGCCCTGGAAAGAAAATCATCCTTCAACATGATAATGCACGCCCGCAATCGCCACAGTTCACCAGGGAGGAAATTTGGAAAATGGGGTGGTATCTTCTGCCTCACCCTCACTACAGTCCCGACATTGCACCGTCCGACTATCATCTGTTCGGTTTTGTGAAGGACCAGTTATGAGGCCAACGCTACCACATGACGGAGGACATACAGAAAGCAGTGTGTCAGTGTCTGCGAGAAGCTGCAACGGAGCTCTACCGTAATCGTGTTTTCAAGCTTCAAGAAAGCTGGTAGAAATTCGTGCAATGAAATGGAGAGTTCGTTGAGAAGTAAAGAAAAGTCTGTAGATTATCATGTAGCATGCTTTCTTTAATAATGTCAAGACTTAGTTCATGAAAATGTGTTGTTCCTTACTCTCAATATGACCCTCTAATTTACTTTGAATTTGTTATTAAATGTTCGAATTTGAAAAACAAAAAATGGTAGACCTGCCCCCCCCCCCCCCCACCCACCCACCTCTAGGGTTAAGAAAAATGCTGATAAAAGACAGAGAAAAGCGGGAGATCTTTGTAGGAACTGACTCCAATACAAGAAAGTAAATGCGGCTTCTCCTCCAGTTTAGGACCAATGATTTGCCTGTTGTATACAATAATTCTTGATTTAAGTTGATTTGAATTTTGTTATTTAGCGTCGCTTTTCTTCCATTTTTAGATAATCGCGGCGGTGAGGATAAGTGTTTATGTAATGAAAGCGATGAAGAGACACTCACAAAGATAGCCCATGACTAGATATGGATTCGAACCGGGGACCCCTTGTGTTGTAACGCTCTCTGTTAATCACATCGCCACACAGGTCGGTATTATTAACGGTTTCATTTCAATCCCTAACATTCTACGCTCAATATCCGATGTGGTTTTGATAGGTCTCATAAAGTAATAAGACAAGAGTTAATTGTGTTTTCGGTTGAAGAAAAGGTTCTGAAATGGGGGTGGGGAAAGAAATTAAAGGGTGCTCCCATTCGCACCAACCCTGCTTTATTTTATCTCTTGCGTGTTTTTAGGGATGGAATTGCATGGAGATTAGATATTATCCTCTTTTCTGACACTTAAAATTGTGTTTTCAAGCGTAAATCCCGTGAAAAAAAGTGGTGAATATAATGATTAACGGTTTGCTTACTATTGCTTTCGCCGCCGGCTCTACCTTTGGAAGAAGCGAACCATACAACACCGAAAACCTGTTTTTCGCGTCTCGCAATTTAGGGCCTGACGTCACGTGATCTGACTCGCTGATGATGGCCTTGTTTTCCCGTGTTGCCTCCAGCAGACACTTTTCCGATTTCAGACACATCAAAGCAAGCATTGAGTGAGTCATCAGGCGGAAGATTTCCTTGGTAAGTACATATGTTGTCTTTATTTAGAAATTCCTATGGTAATAAGCACATTGATACCTTGGTTTGACTAGTCTGAAAGAGAGAGTTTGCGTAGAATTTATCATAGCGTTTAGCGCCTTTGTAAGCTAATGTGATTGTGAATGAAATGCCGTGACCAACTATTTAGAATTCTGAGGTTGTAGACCTTTCGGGCGTGAAGTGTTTGGCAGGCGCTTGTTTATTTGATCGCGAGAAAGGCTAAAGAATGTTTAAAATCCACATTATGTTCTTAATATGCTAATTGGGTCTAGATGTACTGTTTACAACGTACAGATCTTGTTGGTACTTGATTACAGTAATTAGTGTGTGTAATTCAAGGACTAGCAAACTTTAACAAACATCATAATTTATTTATCCCACAATGACAAACGATGCCTCCTCGGTGGCGTAGTAGTAACGTCCTCTTCTTGTAATTAAGGCGTTCCGGGTTCAATACCGGACTGGGCATGGATGTTTGTGAGTGTCCATTCATCAATTTCATCATATCATAACTCATCCCCATATTCGCAAATTAGCCAAAAGTTGCACAAAAAGGGAAGTAGAATAAAAAAATCAATAAATCAATCAATCGATAAACAACATATTTGATACTTTACAGTTTTCTTATAAGATTTAATGTTATTATATGTCCTCCTCCGTGGGCATGCGGCGCTGTGCTTTGGACTCCGACTGCGGGACGGCATGGGTTCGAGTCCGCCAGGGTTCAGTCCTGGGTTTTCGGCCTGTGTATAGGACCGATGGTAAGCCACCTTCTTGAGGAAATTAGGGAGCTACGAGTGAGTAGCGTGACCCCGTCTCGAAATCTTTTATAACGGCTGAGGGTTCGACGTGCTGACTCCACGTCAACCGATTGCTAGTTGAAGATCTCCACACCTCTAGGCAGGATTTTCGGAGGGAGACTGGCAGTCGGGAGATATATATCTGTTAATATACATGCTAAAAATTATACCACAAATTAAACTTTTTAAAAAATAAATGAAAATTACGGATTTGAAAATAACAAAGGCAAATATGTGTAAACCAACGTGACCGTCACGGTGTGATCAGGGTGTTTACTTGTCTAGAAAACCTGAAAATCTTGGAAAAATCAGGGAATTTCCTTTTTCTGGAAATACCAGGGAAATCACAGTTTCTGGGAAAATCAAAGCTTCTGTAATAGTGCACTAAAAGTAGTTTTTTAACAAACAAACAAATGGACAGACAAGATATTTTAAATTTTATGTGGACAAGCTATAACACAGTTTGGTATACTGAGAATTGCTGGTAGTTAACTGCAAACTTGCATATTAAATACTCTAAAAAAGGGTCATGTTTTGAACTATTTTCATATAGAAATTTACTTGACTATTGGCATTTACCATTTTCCTGTTCCAAATTTTAAGTTGTATTTGGTTGATATTGGGGATAATATTAGTACATTTGACTTGAATTATGTAGCTATTAGTTATGCTATAATTCTTATGAATTTTCATATAAAGAAGAATTGTTTGTTTACAATTAGTCAAAACGTGATAAGTAATACGTAAAAGCTCTCTCAGGTTCGAATCCCGGCCTGGTGTTCTTCGTAGCTGGGTGGACGTGAATGTCCTAGGTGCGCATGAAATCTCCTGCATATGGCCTTGAACGACTGAACAGCAGAAGCGAATCACAGACGCACGGCGTTGCCGTGCTCTCCGTGACAATGCGTTTCGCTCAACCACACTGTCTCTTTTCCGTGTGAGATTTCGACATGGCACCGCTGCAGTGTGCTGCTATTGGCTATCTCCATATGCAGGAGATTTGACGCGCACTCTAATAAACACGCATAAATCACCAAATAACGAAGCTGTGCTGCTGATGAAAATTCCAGCCAATTTTAAGTTTCTGGCTCATATGAAAATATACTGTATATCTCTTCTGGGCAGCTCATGTTAAGTGCGATCTTCTATGCTCGCGTTGATCTCAGAGCGAACACTGTTACAGTAGCGTTGTAAAATGGGCGGAGGGAAGGGAGCAAGTTTGCAAGGGACTTACGAAAGAATACATTGAGTCAAGCATGTATTCTGCGCATTGAAAGGCACGATGGTTAACAAACTTTGCATTGGATTTTCAGTATGGAAAGGGGCTAAAAGGGAGAGGACGTTGATTCCCAGTAATTCAAAGTGGACCTGTGTTTCGTAAATATATATTTTGCCGAGCTCTCTGCCACAGTGATTAGCGCAGTGCACTTCAAATACAAGAGTCACAAGTTCGTATCCTTGATAGAACAAGCATTGCAGTACAGTAAAACTTCGTTAATTCGGACTAATTGGGGGAGTGATAAGTTGACCGGTTTAACGTCCCGATTAACTGAAATATGCTAAAAGAACAGTAGAAAGTGCATTAAAGCTCCGTTTATAGCAACAAAACACGTTTATTATGGTGTATATAAAGGGCATAGGCTTAAATACACTATACAGTACAGAACAAAATCTGCGGAAAACAGAATTTCATCAGTGGTTGACTGCCTTTTCCTTAGGAAGTTCTCTTGTTGACTTCTAGCCACATTTAAAACCATGCATTCTGCTTTTCTTTCTTTTTGCCTGTCCGGATTAAGCGAACTGCGGCTTATCGGGGTCCGTATTAACGAGGTTTTACTGTATTTGTATATTCCTTATGTATGTACGTGTGTACATACAAGTTGTAAATGAAAATGTAATATTTTGATATTACCTTTCTGTAATTGGAGATTTGTCTCTGTTGAAGGGAAATAAATAAATAAATGTTATGTCGCTTTTCTGACACAGTTGGCTTATGGCGACGATGATGATGAATGGCGAGTAGATGAAGTTGATGGACAATCATGCCCATGACCATCGTGTACTCCATTTCATTATTCATCATTGTTGCAAATTACCCCGGAGGTAGGGAAGCTAGGTAAACTTGGAAATGGCAATGGTAATAAGAAAGAATTGTATATAAAGAAATGGATCCAATTTATTTCTTGTAAGATGAATGGTTCGTTTTGAAGTGTTAGATTCTAAAGTAAACTGAAATGTTATGAGTTTTACTAAGATAATTTTATTGAAATTTCGTCTCACGCTGTTCTTAACACTCTATCCTGATCGTGTTTCTTCCAACCACATCTGTTTCTTTGCGCACGCTGAGGCAGTAATTTGTGTATACCCTGTCCCGGGTATCTCTGAAGTAAGGCTATGCATAACGGCAGAGAAGGGGCTGAAATCGAGTTGGTAAGGGGAAGCTGTACACGTTGCAACGAGGTCTGGCGACCGCAGTCGCTTTTCCCCCTCCATGCAATCCCATTCCGTCTAACGTGTTCATTGGTGGAACCGTCTCGGGTCTCAACTTGCGCAGAGACTTGCTTTCGTTCATTTGCTCCAGAGATAGCCGAAACAGAGTATAAAAGTATCAGGAAGAGGTCCAGTCTGTGAGGGAGACGAGGATTGTACACTTGCTTCGCTTGTTAGTGCCGTAAGTCGCTTCTCTCTACAGCATTTTGTCGAAATTGTATTTTAACAGGCATAATTCAATTGTGTTTAACCATAAGTTTATATTCATTTGCGTAATTAGTATTTAATTCTTCCTAGCGAAGTAGTCAATATTTTCAAAATAAGTTTTCGATTTAGTTTCGTATATTCTTGAGCAGTTTCATGTTATAAAGTACAGTGGGAACCACAAGTATGGTTCGTCAAATTGTCCATGACTGTTTTTATTATTTCTACGTGGTTTTAAGGAATGGATATCGGATACCATATATCCAGGATTTGAAATTTTGCATTGTTTACTATTTATGATATACTGTCAATTTTAAGATCCCGAGCTCACATTTTCCCTCTTATGATGAACTTTCAATTGGGTTCAGATTGGATTGAGTTTGTTTAAGTACACTTTATGCACAGAAAAGCTAATCGGGAGTGGACGTACAATTTAAAGTGGGATCGGAAACACCATTTACCTCCACCGGGTTTCGAACCCAGGACCCCTTAAACTAATACCCCTAAACGGTAGTATCCCCTTTTCTTGCTGTTTTTCTCAATTTTCACAGGTATCAAATTGACTCTATATTATCGGTATTCTCACTGGGACAAACACAAACAACCATGTCAGAAGCGGGATTCGAACACGGACTCCTGACATTCTAGCGTGCTTTGCTAACCACTCCGCCACGGCAGTCTACTACCAATGCGCCATTTTACCTTCTTGGCCTCAAAAAGAAAAAAAAACTTGATTCAATATTTATGTAGTGAAAACTTTCAAGAAAGGAATCACACCTCATAATTCTACACGTCTTTTGTTATTTACCATTTATGCAAGAAAGGTGACCGGTTAAGGTTTTCACATAGGTACATTGTTTCTTGACCTCCTGCATTATGTCATGGAGATACAGAGTAATCGAAAGAATAAGTCTCTCGCCTCTGGTGCTAGAGGTCCCGGTAGGAGCTACAGGAGTTCGTCGTTGATCCAGCATCGTAAGGACAATTTGGGAGATACTATTTGTCTTTGGTCTCGAAACGCAGAAAAACAGCAGCGATGGATTCGATGAGCTGACCACCAAAGAAAAGCCGCTTCATATATATTGTGCTCATTGGCGTCCGGAAGGGGGGGCAGTGGGCAAGGTGGGTAAGGGAGGCCATGCCCCCCCCCCCTTGAAAATGAAAGTTAACCAAAAATTATGTATTTCACACACATAATTTAATTTTATCCACAATAATATGTGTTAATTATTGCATGAACACCATAAATTCAAATTTAAGCAATGGGGTTTAGGGAACAATCCTATTTTTGGGGAAAATGTGCCTTGTTTGCCCCCCCTGGAAAAAATCCTGCGGACGTCCTTGATTGTGCTTCAGGGAGATCAAATAACATTGTGTGTTCATTTCCGGATCCCGACTGCGGAGAGTCCGTCGTTCGTTTACCTCCTGCTCAAGGTCACTAGTAGTTTCGTGCCGTTACCAGGGTCCTGTTAGGTGTTCTACAGATGCAAACTGCTCACCCGTTATGTGTTGCTCAATCAGGCAGCTAACAGTGTGATCTGAAAAAGGATATCACAGGTGTGTGCACTTCAGTTATTTGTTTATACAATCTGTCCAAATAATAATAGGAGAATACATAAAGTCAATGCCACTTGTCAACATCAACATTATTGACTTTAAAAGCAATAAGCTTTGTGCTCTTTTCTAATTTGAAATTAAGAATGCCAGTTACCAGGAGGAATCGACTGACCTGTTCGACTCCTTTTCCATTGAAAACGATCGTATTTGAGTTGTCTGTATATAAAGGAAAACCTGATTTGTAATTGAAAGGAATCGGTAATGCGAAGTCCGTAAAGTATAATTTATGACTCCAGACTTGATTGAATAATTTGCTTTATTTTACTTTTTTGTGCCACTTTTTGTTAATTTGCGAAGATGGGGATGAGTGATGATTGGACACTCACAAACATCCATGCCCAGTCCGGAACTAAAACCTGGGACCCAGGCACGTATCCAGAAATATGTTTCGGAAGGGAGGGGGTCCGAACCAAGTGTAATAATAATAATAATAATAATAATAATAATAATAATAATAATAATAATAATAATAATAATAATGTTTAAATTAAAATAATTATATTAAATCAAATTAATACTAATTACAATACATAAATTAATATTATATTTTTATTACACGGATAGGTAAAAATACTATAAGAATAGATATATAACACCGCATATTCATTACGTAGCTTAACTGTAGTTAAGATAAAAACATGTGCCCTGGCAATGAAATTAATGTCAAATAGATGAATGATTGAATATTTATCGAATAACAAAAATGATGTTACATGAAGTTGGAGAAAATTAAGTTTCTGATTAATATTTTATTCATACTATTTTGAGTAGTAGTGTACATAAATCTTCTTTGCAATGTCAATCAAAGCCGTATGATCCCAATATTATCCTTGCCTTTTAAAAAATTCCAGAGGAAATTAATAACCATCGATTATGCAAAAAATGCTAATATTTTCATTACTTAATTTTAGTACTTGGTAAGCCTTCCCGGGGAGCGGACCCCTGGACCCCCCCTAAATAAGTCCTTCCTGTCCTTCAAAGCCGTATGATCCTAATATAATCCTTCTCTTCCAATAAGTTCAGAGGAAATTATACAACGAATTCTGAAACAATATATTTTTCATCATTTAATTTTAGTACTTCATAAGTCTTTCGGGGGGTTCAACCCCCCTGGACCCCCTTCCTAAATACGTCCTTGCCAGGACCCCTGGCGTCATAGTGCAATATGCTAACCACTTAGCTACGGAGGCGGCTATACCTCCAGACTTACTTTTCCTAAATACATTTCTGAGTTTGTTTTTAGGTACACGTTATACACAAGAATACTAATTGGGGCTGGACCTGCTCTATAAAATGGTATCATATTGTGTGCCTCATGTGGGTATCGAATCCAGGATTCTTTGATTAGAAGGCTCCGGTGTTACGACTACTTCATCGGGGAGGCCCTACAATATACAAGAGAGCATGAAGCCAAAAAAAATACAGGTGAAATATTGTACTTAATTGTCCGGACTGCTTCAGAAAAAAAATATTTTTGAAGATAATTTGATTTCATTTGTTATTTATCACCGTCTCTCTACCACTTCTGACTAATCGTGACGATGAAAATGAGTGAAGATAGTATGAAACTGAGGAAGGGACAGTCGCCCAGATTAGAATCGAACTCGGAATCAATGACGTCATAACGCGTTGTGATAACTATTCCGCTCTTTGATGATAATATTGCAGTTGATAATTGAAATCAATTACTTCGAAATACTTGTGGCCTAGGGAATAGAAACATTCAGAAAGAGATTCCAATGATTAGGTTCAATTCAGTGAAGACGAGTATTTGCCAGAAGGATGTAGAGCAACGTTGCCTACCCTAGCATAATGATGCCAAATCTAGCACAATTTCAGGTTCGTTGACACCTAACACCCTGCTTGCATAATGAGTAAATCTAGCATAATTGGCAAACTTGCTTCTCTGGGAAGGAGAAATTCACTTAAAAGACAACAGTTTGAGAAATTAAAAATAAAATGATATCCAGATCTTATTACCGATCTAATCACACCCTCTACTCTTCATCTTTTCTTTATTCTCCCCAGGAGAGGAGAAACATTTCATGGCAAGAAATCGGTAGAAAGTTGTGGGGTGCAAATAAAACAAATATTTCGCTGTGCAGTCGATGAATCATTTAAATCTCTCTCTAGTTCAATGTTGAAGTCATCTCGGACGAAAGAATTATAATAATACATTACTATTACTAATTATCAATAAGAATATTATAATTATTATAATTATAGATCCCAGTACAATGTATCAATATTTATGAAAAACTCAATATGCTGACCAAAGCAGAAATTTATTTTATTATAAAACATAAACTAAACGTAACGTTTCAACCTTCTAGCAAGGTCTTCTTCAGACTCTGCACCAAGTACAAATGTGACAAGGTACAAAAAAGGACGATATACAGTATATACACAAACATTACTCCCCTCCAGACTATTGGAAAGTTGGGGAAGACCACAGAAAAGATATGCAAGGTGCTTAGGAAAGTAGGAATTAAAACTTACAGGAAGGGAGGGAGAAGAATCTTAAGAATAGCGAAGAATGCAAACAAGAAAGAGGAAAATAGAGAAGAGGAAGAGGAAGGGATTATCTACGAAGTGAAATGTAAAGAATATCAGACCGTGTACAAAGGAGAAATGAAAAAGAGGCTGAAAGACAGGTTGAAACAACATAGGGATGATGTACGACTTAAGAGAGAGAGAAATGCGATATTTAAACACACGAGAGAAACAGGACAAGACATAGAGTGGGATGAGGCTGAGCAGATAGGAAGGGAGAAGAGAATACTAGTGAGAAAATGGAAGGAGGCCAAGGAAATAGAGAAGAAAGGTAAAGAAGACACAATGAACTGGAATGGGGGACTGAAGATAAACAATGAATGGAAGAAGGTGTTACAAAGAGTGGAAAGGACAAGAGAGAAAGAGGAGAGAAGAAGGAAGAAAAATGAAGGAAAAAAAGCGTGAGATAAAGAGTCCAACCACATTCTAGATGGAAGTAAATATGTTTAGCCTTTTAGGTGAAAGTACAGTTGACAATGGAAAGCCATCTGCTAGAATGTTTGACAAAAACTTTATAATAGTCTGGAGGGGAGTAATGTTTGTGTATATATATCGTCCTTTTTTGTACCTTGTTACATTTGTACTTGGTGAAGAGTCTGAAGAAGACGTTGCTAGAAGGTTGGAACGTTACGTTTAATTTATGTTTTATAATAAAATAAATTTCTACCTTGGTCAGCATATTGAGTTTTTCATATCATGGAAACAAGGCTTAATGGTGTTATCAATATTTATCATAATTTCACAAATTAAAAAGTACTCTTTCTTATCTGTAGTTTGGCAGCGCTGATGTAGAGCGGATGGCATACATTATTTGCATTTGTGTTTTTCTGTTTTCAAACGTAGCGCCAAGCAACTTTTGTACTTATTTGCGTGCTGAAAGATAGAAATGGATAGCACGCACCGTGCTTCCGGCCAGCAATAAGTGCGTCGATGGTTAACATAATGAGCCAACTCTAGCGTTTTCATTGTTGAAGGGTAAATTATGTTTATGGCAGGAAATGAATTACAATTGGAAGGGCGGGGAGAGATAAGGCCGAAGTTTACCTTCAGCCACAATAGCTGTCTGCGGACGGAACGGTGGCAAATGAGCTCACTGATTGTCTCTCTGTCCTGCTCGCTCGCTAGTGAAGGACGCCATTTTTTTAAGCACACGTGAGGTGCGATCACTGTAGAGACACTGTTTTAAAACGCAAGGAGAATAACTGAACGCATGGCCATGAAATTGGGCGGGTGGCAGAAGTTAGCGCTGTTGCCAAATCGGAGCTCAACACCGTGTTGAGCTTTATACGTAACTCAGTTCTGCGTAATTCTGTTTTATAGGAGAATTACTGTAGGTCTCGGCAAAAAATAATTTTATGACGTGCTAATTAAACCTTATTTGTATGTAATGCATGTATACGTAATGCGGTGTTAAACGTACTAATTTTCATATAGAGTGACGGCGATTAGAAGGGGGCGGTGAGGGGGGAAATGCTCTCACTTTTCTCACTTTTGCCCCACCACTATGCTAAACCTTATCTACAAAGGCAAATATACTGTCTTTGACCCCTCCAGTTTTGGCACCTTACCCCCCGGGTTTTGGAACCCAATCGCCGCCACTGTTAATTTAATACAGTTCGTTGTAACGAAGCTTCAACAATGTCACGAAAGTGTGCATTTCTTATCGTTACAGAAACACAAGGCGAGTTTCAAATACGAAACAATATGGCTGCGGTCTCGAGTTGCTAGAAAACAAACCAAAATGTCTGATTTCTTTAAACCAGGGCCAAGTTCAAAATGAATCTTTCTCTTTAATGCTTCAATTTTACATACATGTAGTCGTACTGAATAATTTTATGAGTTACATTTGAACATTGAAGAATATATGAATATTATTACACTGACAATAACATTATATGACATTCCATGTTAACATTAAAAGTGAAAAGATTGATAAGTTCAGTATGAAAAATTCTAATTCACTAAAACGATACTGTCTTCTGTAGTATTTATTTCAGTATCAAAGTATTCACTAGTAAAGTGGCAAATATAGTGCATATGAGGATCAAACATTTATATTCGTTAATTTACCACCATTATACTGTATTTTGTTCTTCACAATAGATACAATTACTGTATTTTATTAATGATATGACATGGAATCTAAATCTGATTTGTAAGTAATTCTCACTTTTACATAACCTATTATTCTATCTTCACCTTGACACGTATAACCAGGGCTCGAAGAATCTTCTTAGGTGCTAGGCTCCAGCTCTGAAAATCAGGCGCCAGGAAACCACCTACTAGCAATTGTGCATACTATAAGAAGCTGAGCCGGCCCCCGTGGCGGGGTGGTTAGCATATCACGGTACGACGCCAGGGGTCCCGGGTTTGAATTTCAGCCTGGGCATGGATGTTTGTGAGTGTTCATTCATCAATTTCATCATATCATCACTCATCCTGATCTTCGCAAATTAGCCAAAAGTGGCAAAAAAAAAGCGAAGTAAAATAAAGCAAATCAATAAAATATCAATCAATCTATAAGAGGCTGAGCATCACCATATTCAAAACATCGCTAAATCATGTGGAAAAGTGGGAAATGGGGGGGGGGGGTTTGGGAAACAAAGAGAAAGAAATTGTTATTGATTCTATGGAATGTTCACAACGTTAATAAAAGAATCATTTGCTAACTTACGCTGGAATGCAATTTGAACACAGAATTTTCAAAATTTCGTACATGCTATATTACAGCAAGAGATCACAGTCGCCAGGCTGAAATTTTTAGTCGCCATGGCGACCTGACGGCCGGGATTTTTCGAGCCCTGCGTATAACTAACGTTCAATTGTATCTCGTTTTAAAGTTGGTCTTTTTAACCCATGTGATTCAAACTGACAGTATTTGCTCGAAAGGTCAGGGATGACACAAACGTACCCCGCAATAATGTCGGTGTGACGCTCGAACTAGGCAACGCAGCCCTGTTGACGTTGCCACACAGTGCGCTGGAACCAGAGACTGTTGTCCTGCTCTTGCTTTGCTTTTCCCATATGTGGCATCAGCAAAATTCTGCTCAGCCGACTATATTAATGGTCGTGCGCTTAGAGAAACTGAATGCAGGTAACGGAAGTTAACGTTAACATCAGACCAAATGTTACGCTGCAGCCCAGTGCGTCCGGAGCCTAAGGGCGCATCAAAGTAG
Organism: Lepisma saccharinum; assembly: GCF_977018435.1. Lineage (NCBI taxonomy): Eukaryota > Metazoa > Arthropoda > Insecta > Zygentoma > Lepismatidae > Lepisma > Lepisma saccharinum. The sequence continues at coordinate 46,936,221 of NC_139254.1, read as the reverse complement.
GGCGGCAAAATTGCTCCATCGTAATATGATACAGACGCTTCGTTTCTTTCATTTTATTTTCGCTTGAGGAATGTAGGTGCAACCTTTTCGGATGGTACACGAAGACCCTCTTCCACTTAGCTGCACTGCAGCCTAACGAGGCTCTGGCGTCTGAAGTCGGAAAAACTTACAATAACCCCCGATAACCATCATTATGTTTCAATAGCTTATAAAACGAAGGTTTAAAATAATAATTGGAGCTCACATCTCATGAAAATAAAACACTAACAACTACATATTAGCGAAATTTATTTACGGTGATCCATGCAAATATAGCATCGCACTGAACCTGCGTTCAAATTTAGCTGTAGATTTTGGTACAATTTCAATTGAATTCACACAATCCTTGAGTGACGTGGAAATGTGTTTTGGATTTTCTTTGTAGATATGAAAAGCTTTAACTAGTGACGCAGACATGCTTTCAGTTCCATTAAAATTCAACTGACATGTCACCATAAATCATCTAAATGATTGTATGGCATTAGAACTACATGCGAAAATAAACTAAAGTCTTCAACCAGCTATTCACATTGTCCACCAAAGATTGAAAAAAATTGCTTTCGAACGTATGGTTCTCCTCTAACTCCAGAACTACCGTCCTCCTACACCATAAATCAATCGTTTTCAATGTTTCAAGAGTAGCCATGTCAGTTTTTGCTTTGTTCTAAGAATTGAAGGATTTTGGTTTTGCATATACAATAATAGTACTTTCAGTAGTTGTAGAGAGTCTTAAAATATACCACGAGTCGATCGGGACCATCTCGTCTTACTGTCTAAGACACAACAAAACACTATCTGAACAAGCTCTCGAATAGGATTAAACGACGAAGCGATCCAACATATGTCAAAAACACAGCCCACTTCTTGCATTAGATACAAAAGTATTTGTGAAACACCAGAAGTCTGAAAAAATACCAAATATATGGCATCTAAAAGAGAGACAGCCAGGGTAAGCAAACTTTCCAAAAACGTTGGGTGGGATCAAACACTTGAATTGTAAGTTCGCAAAAAATAACACAAATTACTGGGTGGGCTAGGTACCCGCCGGCTCATATAAATTGTACACAGTCGACATAAATTGCGGAACCAATTTTTTGTATGTATCTACAGTGGCGCAACTACAGGGGTGCAGGGGGCATTGCCCCCCCCCCAGCCTTCGACGGAAGTCAATTCTAGGGGGTCAAGGGGGGCAAACATTGACGACCAAGGGCACCTACAGGGGGGCACAGAGGAGCAATTGCCCCCTTCGATTTCAAATTTTATGCAAATTAAAATACATTTCGTGAAATTTTCTTACTCGCTTCGCTCGCAAACACTGCTTTTCTCAGTTTCGTCAAGTTCAGAGCCGTAGCTATGGGGGCGGCGGAAGTCGCCATGGATGCCGAGCGATCTAAATGAAAAAAGTTGTAAAAGTTAGAATACGATGGAGACCAGTGAAATTATTTGTGCTATAAATCAATATTGTTTTGATTTGCAAAAATTGGATCTAAACATTTTCTTGGTCGCTTCACTCGCAATGTTATTGTTTTCTGTAATGTACTGTATTTAAATAATATGTGTTATATATATGTGTATTGAATACATGTTGAATACGTACCCAATTTAGTGTTAATATGTTGCATATAAATTTTCTTATTTTTTGTCGCTCCATGTTGCATATGTGTAAAATATATGTTGTACATGAAAGTTATACATGTTATATGTACGAAAAGAATTATCGTCGGAATGCATTTATCATTCATTTTCTGCCATTCAAGAATACAGTTTGTGTGCTTGTTTTCCATCATTAGCTAATGTGAAATTGACGCTGTTGAAAAAATATTTCAAATCGTTTGACCAAACAAATGCTAAAGCATTATTTATGAGGATAATAACGTCTTTGATACTACTACTACTACTACTACCACTAGTAATAATTATAATAATAATGACATTTATTATTGTTATTATTTATTGTTATTATTTATTGTTATTATTGTTGTTGTTGTTGTTCATACGTTTATCCTGGTACTTGCCCTCTCCAGACAAGAATTCGTGGTTGCGCCTTTGTGTACCTATGTTGCTGTAAACTTAAATGAATTCAAATGGTACGCGTTAAGTACGATATAGTTTACAATGGGTTGGAAATAATGATCCCTGGTTGAGATGTGCTATTCATAACCAGATATTTGATGTTGAAAACATACCCTTCAAATCGCACCCTGCATTACAATGAATAGATGCATGTTTGTTTGCTACTTTCAAACGACAACCTTCTGAAGATTTGCGTTCCATCATATTCGAAATGAGCCCAAAACAAGAACTTTATATGTTTCGGAATTATCTGCTTTTAAAATAACCATACATTCTAAAAAATAAAGAAATAAAATGTATTTATGGAAAATTTCGATTAAAAAACAGGAAATCCGTGTGAACTCATCTAAAATGAAAGTTTCCATGCCCCCACATTATACTATATAATGATAGAGAGAGAGAAGACGAAATTTGTATCCCCCAGATGAAATTTTTTTCTGCGTCACTGAACTCACCTATACACCTTCAAAGTTTACAAGTTGAGCCTCCCCAGAAAAAATCCCGCGTACGCCAGTGGCATGTGTGTGTTCATTCATATAAATACCTTTAATCTTCACCGTAACGATTAGCCAAGAGTGATAGAAAGCGACGTAACATACAACAAACCAATCGACTCATCATTTATTTTCCTTTCACTCGTTGCGACTAAGTGTTATGCTCCTTAAAGCAGTGTAACAGTGGATTACGACCATAAAAGAGGGACTTTTTATTCATTTACCAGCAATTCCTGTCAACAGGCACTTTTTCTAAAGACAATCGATTCCCCCTTAACCCTTCAGTACTACATCTAAAAAAGAAAATATGTAAATGGTATTTAGAGGTCCTGAGGACCCTAAATATAAAATGCAGCTATAATGTATATGGCCGCTGCATTAATGATTTTTTTTCAATCATGTGTTTATAAAACTGAATAAATTTGCAAAAAAATGAATCCTGATCATTTTCAAGACACTGTGGACAAACATTTTGAGCACAACTTACACACTGGACACTTCCACAAAAAAAATAAACATAAACAGTACTTTGGGGTCCACAAGACCCCACTTTCTCAACAGTGTGAACAAGACTGGCTTTCCTGCAAAACTAATGGCTTTTCTAAACTCTTCACCAGATGTCAGGAAAATACAGAGATGGGCAGTCTGCAGAGCAAAGCCATCTGGTGACAGTCACAATTAACATATCAGCCGGGGTCCTCAGGACCCCAAAGTAGCTCTGCAGGGTTAATACTGAATATAAAACATTTATCTACATTGTCCATGTTGGTTACATGTTCTGTTATTTTTCCTGCAAACCACAACTTTGCTGTAACGATTATATCGAGACGAGTCTTGGCATGTCTTCATCTCGGTCTTCATGCTCATCTTCGCAACGATTATATGAAGGGTCAATCATTTACCACCTATTCTACATCATATTGTTGAAATACCTTAAAAAAAGAGGCATGCCTTTAATGTCCTTGTACCTTTAAATAAACCAAGCAGTCAGTTTCTCTAAATTTAATGGTTCCCCCACTCTTTATTCTCTATATATTTTAAATTTAATTCATAAATAAAATTTTAAAAAATGAAAATAATAATTCTGTACATACATTGGTAACTTCAAATTAATATTATTGAAATAATCCGTTCTCGGGCTCGAACAGGTCTCTTGTAAAGTATTGTTTATTTATTTAAGGATTTTAGTTGATTTAGTAATTAGTTTAAACTATTAGTAGTAGTGTAGTGTAAAGTTAAGTTACTTTAATTATAGTTTATAGTTAGTTTTAGTTATCTGGCTCTTGTTATTTTGGGTATGTTATCAATCGGTAGGACAACCATTCTGGAATTCATAACAGTTAATGGTGTGAGTGGTATATAAAGGTAGGGTTTTGGAGGTGAGGCTTTAGATGGGGGTGATTTTAAAGTAACTTTGGGGTTTGACATAGATTAGTTTGCACAGACGATAGTACGCTATTGTTGAAATACTGCAACAATAGATTATGTAGTTTTCAATCTGTAATACATTGCTTATTATTTCTTAATAAATCAATATATCTTTGACTATAACTGAGCAAAAAGATTCATCTTGAATCATTTTGCAAGAAATTACACGAATAATTAAAAAAAAACACTATGCGATGCCCCAGGCCCGTAGCCAGGCAGTGGCCAGGGGGGGGGGCTCAGCCCCTGTGGCACTACCGTCAGCCCTAATAACCTAACAACATTAGGTTATTAGGTAAAACTATTGTTTGTATAATTTGTTTGCAGTGAAAAGTGAAAATGCAGACAGCAGCTATTACATTCATTCATCTTGTTTATGAGCCGAAGTCTAGGTAGAAGATTCTCTAGACTTTAGAAAGTAATTTTCTAAGGAAACTTCTTTATCTGTACCTTCACTGCCCTTACCACATCTGCATCAAAGGTCAACAGCTCCCATTTTTTGGGAACGAAGGGCAGTTTTATTGCTTCGGGCAGGGGTGGAATGTACTGTAGGCACTATGATTGAATAGAGTAGAGGAGGCAAATGTAAATTATACACGTCATTTTCACCTTAAGTGATTCATTGCTCTATGAGCGTCCCACAATCAGCAGAAGTGGGGTATGGTTGGTGAACTACAATGTGATCCTCCCAGCTAGATCCGAGGGATCCGCTGACCAACGACAGGTGCGGTCCTCCATTCATATTGGGGGTTAGGCGTAGAGCTGACAACTCTGCACTGTAAAAAGACATGTAAAGAAACAGCAATATGAGGCCATGGATGTTCCCAAGGTAAAATATTCCGGAGGTAAAATAGTCCCCCGTTCGGATCTCCGGGTGGGGACTACTTTGGGAGGTCCCTGGACTAAGGATAAGATCTACATTAGGAATAAGGACATTAAATTATGCACCTGGAATGTTCTGAGCCTTTACCGGCCTGGGGCATTTCAGTGTACAGTTAATGAGATAGTTAAGCATAAATTACATGTAGTAGCTGTCCAGGAAGTTAGGTGGTCAGGACAAGGGAATTGTAAAACTAAAAATTATACTTTCTTCTATGGTGGTACTGAAAATCATAATTTTGGAACAGGCTTTTCATGAATAATAGAATTATCTCGGCTCTTAAAACTGTAGAATTTATTAATAATAGGATATCATATGCAGTTTTACAGGGTAGATGGTGTAAAATTATTTTAATAAACATACATGCACCAACGGAAGATAAAGATGATAATACTAAAGATGATTTTTATGCAGAGTTAGAACAGGTTTTTGATACATGTTCTCAGTATGATATGAAAATTCTGTTATGTGACTGTAATGCACAGATTGGCAAAGAAGAGACATTTAAACCCACGATTGGTAAAGAAAGTCTTCATGAATTAAGTAATGATAATGGTATAAGATTGATTACTTTTGCAACCTCAAAGAATTTAATTGTGAAAAGTACCACTTTTAAACATAAAGATATCCATAAATATACCTGGTCTTCTCCAGATGGTAAAACTCATAATCAGATAGATCATATTCTCATTGATAAGAGAAGGCATACTAGTATAATTGACGTTCGTACACATATAGGTGCTGACTGTGCCAGTGACCATTATTTAGTAATTGCTAAATTAAGAGAAAGACTCTCAGTGATAAATCATAAGCAACAAAATCTAAAAGTTCTAAAATTTAATACAGGAAAATTTGCTGATGAAAGAATTAAGAAAGATTACCAAATTAAACTGTCAAATAGATTTGATGTTTTACAGGATTTAAATGATGATGAAAATATAAATGAAACAGACGTAAATAAGAATTGGGAGCACATACGTAATGCAATAGAATCAGCAGATAAAAAAGTATAGGATACCATAAACCAAGAAAAAGTAAGCCATGGTTTGATAATGAATGTCATAATCTAATAGAAATAAGAAATCAGGCTAGACTTAGGTGGTTAAATAACTCTGATGATACAAATCTAAGAAATTATAATAGAATAAAGTGAGAAGTTAACAGCACGTTTAGAAGTAAAAAAAAGAGATTACTTGAAAAGCAAAATTAACGAAATTGAAACAAACAGCAAAAACAAAAATATCAGAGATTTATATAAAGGTGTAAATGAATTTAGAAAGGTGTGACAACCTAACGTAAACTTGATAAAAGATAAAGTCGGTGATTTTCTAGCTGACCCAAGCGATATTCTAAATAGATGGAAGAACTACTTTAATGACCTTTTAAATGTTCATGTAGGAGATAAATCAGAAGTAAATGAAGTACACACAGCAGAACCTTTAGTTCCAGAACCTAACTTGACTGAAGTTAAAGATGCTATTAAAAGGCTAAAGAATAACAAAGCACCTGGCATTGATTTAATACCAGCTGAGTTAATTAAATATGGTGGAAATTCGTTAATATGTCAAATTCATAAATTAATTTGTTTAATATGGAATAAAGAAGAAATCCCTCAACAGTGGAAAGAATCCATAATTGTTCCTGTGTTTATAAAAGGTGATAAAATGAACTGCAATAATTACCGTGGAATTTCTCTACTCTCAACAACATATAAAATATTATCTAACATTCTTTTAACAAGACTAACCCCATATGCTAATGAAATTATAGGTGATTATCAATGTGGATTTAAACGTAACAGATCAACTACAGATCAAATTTTTCACATCAGACAGACACTTGAAAAAAAGTGGGAATATAATCAAAATGTCCATCAGCTAATCATTGATTTCAAAAAATCATATGATTCGGTCAAAAAGATAAATTATATAATATATTAGTAGAGTTTGGAATACCTAAGAAGCTTGTTAGTATCTTTTAATTATTATGGAGAACGAACTCCAACTTCCAGTCATTCAACCATCGTTTTCCAATCAGGAAATATTCAGAAACATCACAGGAATGCAGTGTCAGACAGCACTGAAGCTCTTCCTGGTCATCAGCTGTAAACAGACGAAATCCAGGAAGAGGCTATTGTCCTGACTGTGCATTTGTTTAGTAAATTGAATTGCAATAAATGTCTGGGAGGCAGAGAGATTCGGGGTCAGTTCTAATGCAGTTATTGAGGAGCAAGTTACGATTGAATAGAGAGAGAGGAGGAGGTTCTAGGAAGAGCGTGTTAACGCTAGTCGCAAGCCAGACTCTACGTACAGTCACAGGCATAACCTCTCACGGCAGATCTTCAGTTGCAGTACAGAGACAGGTATATCCTTACATTACCCATGCTGATCCAATCTTTAGGGGTGTGAAACTCAAGTTTAATGTGTTGCCATTCAAGTGTGTAAATTTAGTACCTCTAGCACCTTACCACCAAGCTCACCACGAGCAGAGAGTGCTTTACCATCAAGGATGAATGACGATTAGTGAGCTACATTCCCAAAAGATCCCACATACCTAAGGTATGAGACGGTATGATAAAAGTATGCACCAGTGAAACAGAAAGTAAAATTCGTGTGGGTATTAATGTGTCTGACAAATTTGCAATTCATGATGGGTTAAAACAAGGAGATGCATTATCTCCATTGCTCTTTAATTTTGCCTTAGAATATGCTGTCAGGAAGGTAAAAGAAACTAAAGAAGGACTAAAATTAAATGGTGTGACTCAGTTGTTAGCATATACAGATGATGTAGACTTACTGGGGGATGATGTGAATACAATTAAGAATAATGCTAAAATATTTTTCAAAACTGCTAAAGAGATAAGTTTGGAAGTTAACAAAGAGAAAACTAAATATATGCTTACAGGCCGAAACCAAGTGTTAGGTAATAATCAAAATCTAATTATTGATAACAACTCGTTTGAACCAGTTTCCAAATTCAAATACTTAGGAGTAATATTAACAAATGAAAATTATATTAAAGAGGAAATAAAAAGTAGGCTTAATTCAGGAAATGCATGTTACTTCTCTCTTCATAAACTTTTGTCTTCTCGTTTAATATCTATGAAACTAAAAGTTAAAATATACAAAACAGTAATTTCGCCTGGGTGTGAAACTTGGTCCCTTACATTGAAAGAACATAAATTGAGAGTATTTGAAAATAAGATCCTTAGGAAAGTATTTGGACCTAAAAGGGATGAGGAGTCATTTGAGTGGAGAAGGTTACATAATTTAGAACTACATCATTTGTATTCATGTCCAGATATTATTAAAATGATTAAATCAAGAAGACATAGGTTTTCAGGCCATGTGGCACGAATGGGAGAGGAAAGAGTAGTTTATAGGTTTCTTGTTGGGAAACCTGATGGTAAGAGACCTGTAGGAAGGGCGAGACGAAGATGGACCTAAAGGAAATCTGTAGGGATGGAAAAGAGTATATAGACCTTGCTCAAGATAGGGACAGATGGAAGGCCTATGTTGCTGCAGCCATGAACCTTCGGGTTTAAGAAGGCTAGAGAGTTAGTTAGTTAGTTAGAGGAGGTAAATGTGTAATATTCGGCCAAAGTGGAATACCATGATTTTTACAACTTCATACGTTTACCATCTTTCGAGCTAATTTAGAACCATCTGACGGTGTGTACAGATGGCAGCACTGATGCAACCCACGCCGTCCACTGTCAATATTTTCAGACAGAGCACATGAAGCTGTCTTGGAGGGAAATTACTGTTTTTCATTGCCGTCGTTTCGCCCACACAAAGCAAACCCAAGGTAAGATTTCTGCACGTGTTCCATGTATCATTGTTCACCAATGCCGTAGCTAAATAAGCATTGTCAATTAGGTGTCCTGGACGTTTCCCTTCGTATCTCATATAAGATAAAAAAAGAAAAATAGTTGGCGGGTAATGTGGAATAGGCGAGTGTGGTTAATGTGGAATGCTATTCCACATTACCCTCTCTCTTTCAGGCCTTGATACAATTTGTTAAAATCACATTTTTATAGTTTTATGACTTCCTGCATGCAGTTATAAGGTACAGCTAAATGGCAGAGAATGTTTATTATCATATTGTCAGGTGAGTGTGTGTATGTGTGTGTGTATATGCGTGAGTAAATGTTTTTCCTTGCATAGACCTAAATTATTCCTTCCGATTTATTTTTCAAAGTTATAATCTTGTAACAATTTGTGCTAGGCTGGTCTATTAGTCTATTGAAAATAAATGGTCTATTTGTAGTTTATAAATACTGGTGCTTAACATTCACCTGCCTATTGAAAAATTATGAAATGATGCTTCAATGAACTAAAGAACAGCTTCATTTAAATGCATAAGATACATTGATCAGCCTGTAATTCTAGATAATTACGATTGTGCTGTTAATATAAACATTATTTCATGGTCATGGGGTGTGGAGGGGGGTGGTTGTAGGTGTCCATGGCACCCTCAAAATTTCCGAAACTTGTAATTTGATAATGAAAACATTTTTGGCAAATACTATTTCATCAGCATTTTTCTTATTATGCGGCAGTCATTCCTTCTGCATGTAACTGCATAATGAATGCCGAATTAACATAAATGAGCAGAACAATAAGGCCAAGTATCAAAGTTGTGTAATCTCTAATTAGAAGGGTAATGTGGAATACTGTGTTCCACATTACCCCCTACTTTATTCAGTAATGTTTTTTTTTTATTCAAAAGCACATTAATTATTTCAAATATTCTGAGAATGTTTTAAAAAAGGAATGTGTATCTTATTTTTTTTTGTTAAATTTTCATATCAAAATGTGCAAAATTAAAGTAATTACAGTTAAAAACAAAAAGGGTATTCCACATTTTCCTCATCTACTCTATTGTGTATTTTTCCATGTATGATATACATATCTGTATCATCAAAGTAGAATGGAGTGTGTAGTAAGGGATGATGTTAGTAGAAGTCAATTAACACTTCAAGGGATGTTTTAGAAGATATAGAAAAAAACTAGTATTTGCATGATATTTCTAAATTTTATGTTCAACATTAACTTGTTCACCCTCCCCCCCAAAACACGTAATTTACCTTCAATTAATACTGTTAAACTTTCAAAGCTCCCTGATAACCCGCGAGCCCCCCCCCCCCCCCCTGGAGATCAATTCTAGTTACGGGCCTGCGGTGCCCACAAATATCGACATTAATACCAGGAAACTGCTGTCAGTCTTATGCCTGAATGAAAATGGCATCACCAAATTTCTTCCCACATTGAGTGATAGTTGTCTACCTACTTTTTTTCACCCACTTTACAGAAGAAAAAAATCTAACAGTATCCAGCGAGTGATTTAGGCCATCTCACTTTTCCGGTATGGCGTCGATGGCCAAGACTCGGCTATAAAACTATTGTTTATTGCGCTCATTTTCTCTGTTTCATCATTTTCCCCTTAAGGCTTCCTTCTTTTTTCCTTCTGAAGACATGCAAATGGAAAAAAAAAAGAGAAACTACAGGCTTGACAATTGCGAAACAGTTCACAGTTATATGTACTATCCAATGGAACCGATCATTGGTGAAATGCTACAATATGCCGTTCCTACTCTAACTTACTTGTTTGTTTAAGGACATGCTTACTAATAACTTCATAAAATAACATTTGTTTTAATAGGATAAAATCCCCGTCTAGTTCGTGTAGTGTAAGTGTATCCAGGTGTCAGGCTGGTGCAAGGAAATGACGTTCAACCAAGTAGACGATACCACTGGTCTACAAAAATGAACTTTTTTTTCTTACACGAGAACAAAATTAACCGAATCTAGAAGTATTTTTAATGCCGATTGCGAAATTATTTTTAGCTTTCTTTCCATCAGGCAGGGTTTTTGTGTGAAAGACGTATAAAATTTCAGGAAATCAGTAATCTATATAATAAACAAATATTCCATTCTGGCTTACTTAAAACGTTGAAGATAATGATTTCCGGGCATATTTTGCTTTTGGAATATCTTTCTTCATTGTCCAGCAGTAGTCAGCCAGTATGCGGAGACTCCATTTCCCCTGGTACCTTTGTTTCATGTAGAAATCTGGTGGAAACGATCGCCAAGTTCTTCCCTGACAGCCAAAAGATTTTCTAGGTGCGAGTCTAGCTTTTATGAATTCTAAAGATCAGTCACTATAACACAATAATTTCCTGCTTTATGCTTTGCAAGTAAATTTCAGCATTTTTTTAAAGGACTGCCAGGCTGCTTTTACCGGTAAATATAACAGTTCCTCAAAATGTCAGGCATTAGTGATCTTATTTGTGTCCTACATAAAAATCCTTCTTCAGTTTCGCATCGCTGACATTGGAAAGTTTAGATTCGAAGTACATAAATGCAGCAGAGTTTTAATCCATTTCTTTCACAAAATTTTTCATGACTCCCAATGTGATAATTCATAAGGTGACATTTGACATTTTTCTGCCCAGGACTAAGAGATTCGCGTGTAGGCCACAATTTTCTAATGTAGTGAGACTTCCTATCTCTTCTGTCCAGGGTCGGATTAAGGTGGGTGCTATTGATGCTGCAGCATTAGGCCCATTCCTGAAATAGGCTCAGATGAAAACAGACGAGAATTTTGCGAAAGCTGAACAGTTTTCTTTTGCTATATTAACCTGAAAATAAATCTTAGAATGAAATTTGGAGCTGCAATTTCGGACACCTAGACACAGCCTTACTTATTATACAGTTACTATTATTCCTTGCGCTGTGACGTAACTATAACGTCGTTGTGTTTATTGTTCACCAAAGATTTCAAGCATCAGGCCCAATTTCGTCTTAATCCGGCCCTGCTGCTGTCCCATTAATACACGAAACAGCAAACTTTAATGCAATCAAGTTGCAAACCAAGCAGGAAGGCTATCACCTTTAAATATCCACAGATACACAAGTTATATTTGCTATAATCGAGTTTTTACAACAGCAATTTCATATTTCCATGTATCTCTTTCATACCAGCTGTATGCACTACATGTACTGGTGGTAATTAATTGCCATTATGCATCAGCGCAGTCTTTAAACTACAGCGCCTTGAATAACGTAGTGTGGAAAACGGCACGGTTCTGTCCTCTCTGGCTGGTTCCACTGGAAAATTATACCGCTAGAGGTGCTGGTGTTGGTCTCGGTGCATGACATTCGTCTGCTTATAATGGAAGTAAATGGAGTTTTCGCTGCAACGTCTGATTCTTTTACATGAAGCATTTCTATGAATGTGATAATTGCTATAATATTTGGTACAGTGGTCGCGAAGATATTAACGAACATTCTAGACAGTAGACCGCATACTGTTATCGTTATACTTTTATTAATAATGCGGGAGAAAAAATACGCGTGGAATGCTCTTGGTAACTAAATTTTTATGTATGAATTAGGTTCGTAATTATTATCATTATCATCATATCTTTTAAAGATATACACACTGAAGCATTTATTATTTTTATATTTACTGTTTATTTTCTTCAGCTTTAAAATAATCGCAGCAATGATGATAATGATGATTGCATGAAACGACAAGGGGAGTGCCATCGACATGAGTATAAGGAAACTTTCAGTCCAATGGGGCAAGCGACACGGGATGTTTACACTGATGTGACTAGTGACACAGACACTTCCAGACTGTAAAATAGCATTCATTCATTCAATGTGTTGCCGTGGTTTGTTGTTCGCGCATGTGCGATGCAATGAGTGTCTTGTTTTAGGGATATTGCACACCAAAGCGGCACGCTACACTTATCGCCGAACGCTCGCCTGTGCTGCCCTTCATGCCTTTACAATGTGAAATGTTGCTCGTTTCCAAGCAACATGTGTCGCGTATGAAAGTTGCCTTGGTCCGAAGGACCCGTGTCGCTTTGGTGTGAAATCCTCGTTTGTAGCGTGTCGCTTTGGTCTAAAATCTCCTTGAGGAAACTGTGCAGTCAGAACTTGTGTCCCTACGGTTCGAAAGGCTGCATTGATTACAGACTGCTCGCTTTCAAGCGACTCTTGCGATTTGTCGCCTCGGTATGATAAATATCTATCAGTATACTATTTATATTCTAATAACATAGAAAAATAAACTCTAATACACAGTCCAAGACCTGATGTCGATGTTTCTTCTTGTGTTACGTACGCATGGTATTTATTTATTAATTTTATTTTACTTTTCTTTCCAAATTAATGCCATTTCGTGACTGCAAATCACTCCACAAATATAACTGTTTCCATCAATTCACGTACCGCCTTTCAAGACAAACAAATCTACATAATATATTTCAAAAACTAACAAAGCCGCATTACTTTCTTAAGAAAATTAGCACCGACATTGATCGCGCTGCCATCTATGTTTCTCATCCGTCTGGGGTACCAGTTTCTTGGGTCGTTTTCCACACAACGTTATTCAAGGCGCTGTACTTTAAACTAACTTTGGAAGAATATATGAACAAATTAGGTGAGTAACACCTATACATCTTGAAAAGAAACACTACGTAAGTTAAATACAGGTTAAAGCATCACATGGCAGACCATAAAGAACACTACAATTCAATTTTGAAAAGTAACCGACACAGAAAAACTGTGCCTGATGGAAATATTCTAATTACATATTTGAATTCAAGGCAAGAAAATACACCAAACTCGCCATTTAGTTTTCTTGAAGGAAAAATACAACAACATGTTGACCAGTATAAGCGGTGTTCATGTTCAGAAGATTCAACTCTAAACGTCCATTTGATTAGTTAGCACGAACCAAGTGACCATACAGCACACATTACACCACTCCAGAGTGTAGTGAAAATGGTGTAGACACCAAATGACACCAAATCAACGAAGTAGCCGAGTCGGTGTTGCACCTTGCAACGAACTAGACGCGTGAGTGCAGAGATTTGATTTGATTTATTTTACTTCGCTTCTTGTGCCACTTTGGATAATTTGCGAAGATGGGGATGAGTCGTGATATGATGAAATTGATGAATAGACATCACAAACGTCCATGCCCAAGCCAGGATTCGAACCCGGGACCCCTGGAGTCGCAGCGCGACCACACCGCCACGGGAGCCGGCATGAGTGAGTGCAGAGAGAGTCAAAAAGTGCAGCGACCTGGACGGTGCTATTGTTAAGAGTCAAACCCTGCCTCTTTCCACATAGATCTAGTAATCGCGCAAGGGTAATTCAAAAAATCATATAAACTCAGCTTTTCACACAAATAGACAAGAAATCCTTTACTGGAATGAAATATTCTAAATCGTCATGTTTTCAGACAATATAATAGCCTTGTACAAAGTAAGGTATGTGATGGAATTAAAGACGTATGTGTAAAAATTCAATTTTGCTTTACACAAAATCTGGTATTTTTTATGGAATGGAATTAGACTCAAGGCGTCACATGCTGGAACGAATATCGTTCTACAAATTTCGCACAAGATAGGGTTAAAGACCTTTAGGTAGCAGGGTTCATTTTCTTAAGTGTTGAATTAAGAACGTTTCATGACGTACAAGAGGTTACAAAGTCACTGTATTTTCTTCGTATTAGAGTATATGTAACTATTGCAAGTTATCCTTCTTGGCCTTATCAACGTTACAATGAGATTACGGATATAATTTGAGATCAAACCCGTATCTAGCGTAACGGGATCATGTTCCCAATTCCTTCATCACTAGATATTTTCTGAGCCCTAATCAGGATTCCACTTCTTCTCGCCACACACTATCAGGAACCGACATGTGCGTTCTTCGCTATTCTCTTCTTATGTCATGGTCAGTGGCGGTGATTATGTTCTAAAACTGAAGAGGGGGAGAGCAAGGTGCCAAGGAGGGCAAGGACAGTTTACTTTCCCTTGGTATATATGGTTTAGCATAGTGCGGAGGCAAAAGTGGCAAAAGTGGAGGGACAACTGCCCCCATTTCCCCTTTAATTGCTGCCACTGGTCATGGTTTTTGATGTTTACATCCTACAAATTCTGAAATGAGGAAACAAAGGAACACTCATTATTAAAAAGAAATGTGGGTTACATTTAAATATTAATAGATTGCATTTCTGACTAAAGAACGCTTAGAATGTTTAAGAAATTTTTAGCTATGTCTTAATTCTGAAGAGCATACTTAAAAACCCACAATTAGTAATACTTTGGGAAACAGAATATTCCAGTAGTATGTTGCGAGAATATACATTTCCCAAGTGTAAATTTAGCGTTGCTTATTCTGACTTTATTATCACTTTCTCCTTTTTTAATAAAGCGCTTTGAATAACGTCCTCTGTGTATGGCGTCCTAACAGTGGCGGCTATTAGGGGGGCGAGGGGTGGCACTTGCCTCCCCTTTTTTCGCCCCCGCACTATGCTAAATCATATATACAAAGGGAAATATACTCACTTTGTCCCCCACGTTTTGGCACCATACCCCCCTGTTTTGGAACCCAGTCGCCGCCACTGCGTCCTAGGTTTCAAACCCCTAGCCTACGCCTTCGTGTTAGTCAGTTTGAGATTACATATTTTTCTCTATTTAATGAACATATTGTTTCTTTTACATAAATATTAATGATCTGAGTATACTTTTTGTGTACTTAAACATTAAAGTGCTTCTGAACATATATTTATTTCTTTGTTTACGTAAATATTAAAGTGCTAAGCTTATTTTCTTTGTTTTCATTAAAATGTTGATGATATTCTTCTTTGATTACAAGAACTTTAAAGTGCTTAGCACATTCTCTTTTCCTACGGAAGTATTATATTTCAGATGGCTTGGCACCAAATACAAACAATACTCTATAGCGTTTCATAAATATTTAATATAAAACATTAGATATCATATTTCTTATTGAACTTGTGAGAAAAATTTTTCATTACTGTATTTGAAAGGTAGTGAAGAGTTTGAAGTTTCTTGTACAATTTTCGAAGATTATACTCTAACCTATCTTTGACAAAAAAATAACCATCACAAACTTTCTTATCTCAGAGTCTGACAATCAATGCTGAATCAAAATATATTCCTTAAGCGATGAGGAATTTATATCCTCGAAATATAAATGTTACATGTTATAGATCTAACATACATACTTTAGATACAGTTTTTATAGTATTCTTCAATTCAGAATTTTAAGAAATCATCCACCAATGCATTAAAACAATAACTGCATCAACATTTATGCATAATTTGAAATCATTTCTGATTCATCAACAATGTTCAGTACTTTCACTAACTTAATTTTAAGTTGGTGAACTGATGATTATATTAATTAGATGGGAAAAAGTTTTTAAAAGAATGAGAAAATTCTGCAATTGTAATTCATAGAAAATTTATTTTGAAATGATGTACGGTTTATTGTGCCCACACTTTCAATTTTTCATTCAGTTGCTATTCTTATTGAACTGATACAACTTGAGATGGTTTCTGTCTGCTGGGCCATAATGCTGTAGAAAATATATAATGTATTAGCAAGGAAGTTTCTGAAATCTACATATTTGTTAAATTTGAAGAAGGGGGTTAAATGAAAATCAACTCTGCTAAATAAAAGTTTTCAAAATAATTATATTTAATCCAAAACTACTATGGACCGTCTCTCAGACCGCTCTGAATTACATTTTTATTTTATTTCTCACACCCCTCCAATCACAAATGGACCCTCCTCCATACCGTAACATACCCGAAGGCACGGGGATCGAACTAGAACCTTGGCCGTCCAGATGGGTAGATGTAGCTCAATGATCATTCATCCTCATTGGTAGAGCATTCGCTATATCCGGTAAGCTTAAAGGCATGAAGCGAGAGGTAATAAATACACACATATGAATGACAAATACACAATCACTTGGGTTTTACACTTTCCAATCCCGATCACACATGGTTAGAAATAAGGATAATTACCTATGAATGGTTGTGAAGATCTCGTCGTAGAGCAACTTAAACGTACAATTGTACAAACGTCCCCCAAGCTTCTCCCATTGTTCCTTTCTTTTCCTCAGGCAAAGACTGACTACCTGCTCGACAACCCCCGACGATTTTCCAATGACTGACCCCTCACTGTCCGTTGTACTCAATTTTATTATCCTTTCTTCTCTTCCTTGTTACTGACTCATTACTAGGCTTCGGATAGTTATGCACTAAAAAATCTTTAAATATGCATACAAATATGCTCTCAAAATGCTCGAAATATGCTCTTTAAATTATCAAAATATACATTTAAAATTTTAAAAATTTACATCAAACTCAGAACATTTAACCATAGCTTGTAACGATTTATTGATTTCACTGTTTACATAAGTAACAAAATATGGTTTGGCTTACCTTATTAACAATTGACCATATTTTACATATGGTTTTTGTATATGTATCTTTATCATAAGTCCACTAACTGTTTCTGAATTCACTGAACGTCACGATTAGCAGAAGGTGGAATTTCACCAGCTGTCTCTCATTCTTCTCAGCATGAAAGGTTACTATTGCACTTAGTAACTATGTATTGTTTCAGATGCTCAAAAGTAAACTTATGCCTGTTATCCACGAGAATGCTTTTATACTCTGAAAACACTCTCTCCACATCACAATAATAGAAACATGTTGTAATTTCAACAAATCGGAAACGTGCAGTTCACTTGGAATACCGTCCACATTTCGTCTCCCTTCATGAATAGAGCAAATGTCCATTAGGAGCTTGTAGCGAGAATTCTTCACGAAAACATACTGAATCATGTTTCTGAATTGCTCCAAAGGATAGGAAACTACAAGTTTTCAGACAGAAACAGCAGAATATGCATTTGTAAATAAAAATCGGTAAAATTCTGAAGACACTGAAAATATGCATTTGCATATGCTATATGCAAAATGCATAACTATCCGAAGCCTACTCATTACTTTATAAAACCTTTTAGGTCAGCAACATGACCAATGCAATATTAATTTCAGAAAGGATGATTAACTACTGTTGCAGCATTTTTGAAACTTCTTAGTGATAAGGTTTAACAACTCTTATGCTTGATGAAGATTCTTTGATTTATAGCTTTCTGTTACGATACCTTCCAGTTGGGGTGCTGGCTACACTATTTCAAAGTCACGAGGTCTAGCATTTTTTGTTCAAATCTCATTGAATTTTATTTTGAGGTGTGGGGGTGGTCTCACAGAAGGTTCATAGTAGTTATGTGACTTTTTTCTTTCTTTTTTTTTACGTTGTGTTTCAAATGGCTCATAATTCATTTTCAAATTTATCGTATTACTTTGAACTACTTCTCTTCTTTATTTTGATTCATGTTATTTAGTCGCCTTCTACCAATTTTGGCTAATCGCAACGATGAGGATGTGTGATGAAATTCATGAAATGACACTCATAAAGAATACCTATTCCACTGTTGGGATTCTAACCCGGAACTTTGGGCCTCGTAGCACGTTGTGCTAACCAGTCCGCCTCGGTGGTCTGGCACGTCCCTTCTGACAACATAAAAATGTAGATATTTTGAAAAATGGAAAAGGACAAAGAACAAGCACTTGTTGCCATTTTTGGCCGATTTCTTTCCCCTTGCATGAATTAATAAACAATAATAATTGTAAACTGCTATGTCTAATCACGACAAATGTTTCAGAAATTGAAATCAGTAAAACAGCTAGTTCACAGCTCAAAATCAAAAGGGCGGTCTGCCATAGTAGTTGGGTGATTTTCCACGCCCATAGCCATGCGGTTGCTCACTATGCAGGGACGGCGCGACGGGTGGGCGAGGGTGGGCAAGCGCCCACCCAAAAATTCCTCTGCCCACCCAATCAAATTCAAGACGTAAGTATTGAGGAATACATGAGTTCTTCAATAAGAAAAAAAATATTCTTGTCTTGACTCCGTGCACATTTTCTTATGAATATTGTCGGTACTAGAAAGTGTCACAAATTATCCCGTAAGAAGTTTCGCTTATTCGCTGAATTTGGATTTACATTAGTTCTCAGTAAGAAAAGGAAAATAAATAATACCTGTTATTTCTCTCTCTCTCTCTCTCTCTCTCTCTCTCTCTCTCTCGTTTAAAAATTAAAATACTATCCAGTATCGCAATATCTGGCTATAGCCAAAGTGCACGTTATCCGAGGTGGCGAGTACAAATTTATACATAATGGAACAAAAAAAAAGAAAAAAGAATCAAACGCGTAAATAAAAACAGTTACTTCCATATGGTATGAAAAAGACCTTCGATTCATGACAAGGTTTTCTTATCCTAGCATTTTGGGTAATGGATGTTTCATTTCGATAGTATGATAATAATCAGTGTGTGCCAAATTCACATAAATATTTGTTGTATGTAATGTATAGCTATACTTCTTGAATAATTTTGAGGGCAGAAAGTGCCTATAATGATAATTGTAAATAAATGAAACGCTTTTCAAAAGTGCTATGAAGAAGATAAAAATTTCTATGTAGCTACCATGATCAAATTTGATGAATTTTTTGGTCTAAATTACTTTGCACAATATGTAAAAATATTTGGTTTCCAAAGCGCTATGCATATTTCTGTTGAACCCTATCGAGAAATCTTTTTTTCTGCATTATGGAGGAACCAAGAAAAAATCTTCACTGTTGTCTGTGTTTACATATCTTCTGTCGTCATATATGAATACATAATGTACAATCAGCATATGTTTTGTATCGATAGAAGAAACAAGGTATTTCGTTTTATAAAGGACGTTAATAATGGCAAATAAAATATGGCAGTTGAGACTTGCGCAACTGTAAATGTCGAATTTTGGCGATCTAAAACGCGAAAATTACATTTGAGTTTCTTGAGTGATGGGGACTGGACTTTCAGTTTAAAATGGAATCCAAACCACTACGTGCCTCCATGGGGTATGCTAAAAATTACATTTCAAATATTTTTGCTGCTAGGCGACTTCTCTCCATGTGGAGCAAAGCCTTGCCCCTCTCCTAGGGACGACACTGATTTCACAATCATAAGTACTTCTTGTAACCGAATAACTTTCACTGTCTTTTGCATTGGTAAAGTTTTTTTTGCACACCTTTCATAATTTTCGCATGAATTAAACAGTACGTCCCTACTGTTATTTACACGTTCACCTACTAAAGTAGTATGAATATTTCTTCTTAACTTAAAGGGATAAGACAGTATATCCACTATACAAAGCGAAGTCACATTGAGTAGTTGAAATCATGGACAGGCAGATGCAAAAGAAAAAGAAGTAGGAAGATTATATCAGAACACAAGCCGAGGAAAAAGATATATAAAGGATAAGTAAGCAAAAATACACCATTAAAAGGGAAATGGGGAAAGAAATACAAACAAAATCTGGAGAGAGAGAGGAGAGCTGGTAAGAGAGTTTGTATGTTTGTGCAGATATATATACTTTATACCTGCCCACCCTAATTTATCAATATATGGATCCTGCCCATCCGGTCAAAATTTTCCGGCACCACCCCAGTCACATTGTCAATTCATATGTTTCTAGATGACCTTGTAACGGTAGGCAAGAATCTCAAATAAATCTTAGGTGTTGAACTGGTGTGTTACGTATTCACATTTTCTAGTATTTTTCCTCGAACTGCGAGTGCATGACTGTAAACAATACCAAGACTTGTTTGTACTTCTAACATCTGTTTCTCAGCAATTTTTCAATACAAGGGCATAATTGGAGTTATCCAAGGTCATAATGTACTCTACACACGAATGTGAACGTAAGGTTGCGGGTTGTCAGATTTTTTTGGATTTTTTTTTGGCTCAAGAGTATGCTAAATATTTTCAGGTGAACTCAACTCTAACGTCACTACAATTCTCTCTTTCTCTCTTTTAAACACTACTTCTCTCATTTGGCCTCTTTCCTTTGACTCTTTCTGCGTGTTTCATTCATCCTCAGTTTCAATATCCTTTTATTTCTTGTCTTTCTTCTCGCTAACCTATACCATTCTGTCTTCTCCCGCTTTCTTTTTTCCTTTAATTATATGTATTTATTAATTTCGTACATTACCTCTTTCATTGTCCTTCACCTGCTTATCGGTATATTTCATTACTCTTGTTTCTGTATCTTCTCTTTCTCTTATTCATCCGCATTTTCTCTGTTACTTTACTCTTATTTTCTTTCTATGGGTATCCGTCTCTCTCTCGTTTCTTACTTTCTGTTCTTCATCTCTTCTAATTGCGTTTTCTATCTTTCTCATAAAGTTCCTATGCCCGTACAAGCAGATAAATTAAAACCATGTTATTTTGGCTATGGCCCACCATTGCGATGCATCTGATAACAGACAATAAATTGTAAATGGACAAATACGGCCTAACCACAATACAATGCTTTATGTAAGGAACGCAGCTTAAGCACCAGCTGTTTAGTAACGAGAGATGTGATAAAATAATCATGATGATGATACTTCCCTGCAAGGTTCATTAATTTTATTTCATCAAACAACGGATGCGATTTTGAGAAAAAAACAACTTCCTATTTCTGAAAATATGTAAAATACGATAGTCGACCTGCATTCTCTTAAAATCGTAGACCAATATGTTATCAAAAGGAAAATGAAACTATGAGTTCTATCTGTTCTATTTTCTATTGATGATCTGTTGTTTTAAGTCCACCTTATGCACCGAAAGGATAATCGAAACTGGACCTACAGTTTAAAGTGAGGTCCAAACCACTATGTGCCTCCACCTGGTATCGAACCCGGGACCACTTGACTACAATGCGACGACGCTACCACTCCACCATCGGGGAGGCCTCATCACTATTTTATAATTTTTGATCATAAATACGGTTCGATTGGTTCGTGATTCCTATTGTTCATTTGAATGCACAGTGGTCCAAGTGAATGCAAAACCTGGCCAAAATCCGAAAAATTGAAATTTCGAAAGTAGATTTGGTACCCTTATAATTCTAGAGTAAAGGATCCATTCTATTGAAATCTACCTGATGTTACACAATAAGTGTCGCCTTCAGTTGGCTAGCAACCCTTGAAATGTGGCTATGATGTTCGTTTGTTGCAGAAAGAATTTTCCCACGTAGTTAGTTTTGTGTCTTTATAAACATTTATTAATGCCAATTTGAAACTTATTTTTTTGTTATTTTTAAGCTCTATTTATAAGGAGATACTTTTTTCATCTGGTTTAATCAAGTATTAATGTGCCGGAACTCAAGTTAGCAACAGACTTCTTATTTTCCGATACTTCTCGTTGAGTTACATAAATGCCTCAAACAAGCTCAAGTTAAGATTAAACTATCTTGCGTTAGATGAATGTTTCTAGTTACAGAATCCAAAAGTAGTTTTTGCCCGTTATTGCACCTTTTCATAAAAAGTCGTAAAATGCAATTGGATTCGCGACATCTTTATTCTTCTTAAGTTGGGTTGGGATGGACATCTGGGCAATTTCAATGTAAGCAGAGGGCCAAAGAAGAGGGATTTCAAGACCCAGGCATTTTCTTCATATCCCTTGTGCAGCTATGAATGTAAGAATCTAGGAAAAGTTGCCATTTGACAAAATCTTTGACGTTCAACGACAAGATTTTGCTGGCCGATCAGGCTTCAATTAAAAAAAAAGAAAACCACGGCTCTCACAGAAAAGTGTTATACTATATGGTACGACTCCCAAAACTATGAAGGTAATAGATTTTAGCAGGAACGAAAATCTAGACATATTCTGGATTAGTCTCTCCAGGTTACGTTACACTTCGTGGAACTGCATGGAAAGCATGGCAGGTGCATGGACGTCCACAGGATTTTTTCCAGCGAGGGGCAAGAAAGGTATTTGTTCCAGAGGGGGCAAACAAGGCATATTTTCCCCAATAATAATGTTGTTCCCTCAAAAAACATTGCTTAATTAAATTTCAATTTATATCATGTTCGTGCAATAATTAACATATACGTATTATTATGGCTGAAATGAAAGTATATGTGTGAAATATAATTTTTGGTTGACTTTCATTTTCCAGGGAGGGCCACGCCCCCTTGCCTCCCCAAGGGGAGATGATGGAATTACGCATCATTATAGATGAAAAACTCAATATGCTGACCAAGGCAGAAATTTATTTTATTATAAAACATAAACTAAACGTAACGTTATAACGTGTTATAACATTATAGATGTACCAAAGCAAATGGGAAGTGGGACGTACAACGACAAAATACCTAAAAAATAAAAATAATAAAAAAATCCCAGAACTCCAAGAAAGAGGTGGATATAATGGGAATAGACAGAGACCTCCTCAAGAAATGATCCTATAAGCACTATCTTATGGACTGGGCCTAGACGTGGTGAAATTTGAGATGAAACCAAGCAGAAAATTGAGCTGCACTTTCTCTCTATCAACATGAAAGATCAGTGGCGGCGATTGAGTTCAAAAACTGGAGGAGGACAAGGTGTCAAAATTGGTGGGGGGGCAAGGTCAGTATATTTTCCTTTGTATATAAGATTTAGCATAGTAAGGGGGCAAAAGTCGCGAAAAGTGGGGGGCAACTGCCCCGTCGCCGCCCCTAATCGCCGCCAGAAGTATTATCCGTAACACCATACTCGGACGAATTCTGGGGGGGGGGAGATGATACATGTAATCCTTCGACTCCTTAAATTCAGTCATCTCCACAGAGCAGTCTGAGATAGACTATTGAAAACGATGTATTAGACTTCCTTAAACGTCCCCTCCTGTCACTGGCTGATGTTGAAACCGATCGAGATGGAAATTGTAAATACGTTGAATAACACATAAGTTGTGGTTTACTGTATTGTGAGTGCAATTGGTATTAAAATGTCATAATACTGTCCAATATTGTGTTCCTTTTCTAAAATGATAGATCATGTGAAAACAAATATCCATTCTGAGGTCATAGACCAAGAAGGAATTTGACCATGTTTTCCATGCATCTGGACAACTGTGGAATGGCACAAAACCAAATAACTGAACCCAATGCAAAATCCAAGCAAATATGGTTCCCTCTGTTCAACAAATAATAATGGGAGCATATTATTGAGCAAAAAATAGTATAGGGTTCCGAGGGGGGTCATGGACTAGTTAGCGCACCAAATGTATAGTAAAATCACAGGTCTTTCGTACGTTCGATCCCAACCACCGAGATGAAGAAGGTTAATCTGAAGACAAGAGAGTAGTGCTCTCTCCAATCATAGTACACATCTGATTGTCTGATATCGTAAACATATTAATTTCGTATTTATACTTAGTAAAAATTTAGGTTGCTTTATTTTCTCTTTAACTTAAGAGTTAAATTCATGTTAATTTTAAATAGATTTAATTTAGTTTGTGTTGAGTCGCTTTCTTCCAGTTGATAAGAGTAGATTGGCAAAGAGACAATCACAAACACAAATGGACGACACAACAAAACCAGTCACAAAATATTATATTGGTTCTGGACCTAGGTGCCATAAGGAATCAGCCTGAAAGAGAATGCAGTTCAAATGGGGCATACTACGTGGAATTGAGGTTGATACTTAGCCCCGTCTAGTTCGTTGCACTTGTTGACACTAGGTGTAGTGCAGGTATATCCCGGTGTCAGGCTGGTGCAAGGAAATGACGTTCAACCAAGTAGACGAATAGCGGTGTTCAAGTTCAGAAAATTCAACAAATCTCTGTCTGCTGTTGTGAACGTTCATTTCATTAGTTGGCAAACACCACGTGACTATACATCACACATTACACCACTCGAGAACGTAGTGAAACGGTGCAGACACCAAATGCACAGCTTGACACCAAATCAACGAAGTAGACGAGTCCGTGTTGCACCATGGAACCAACTGGACGCGCGAGTGCAGAGAGAGTCATAAAGTGCAGCGAATTGAGAGCATTCAACAAAAGTCACACATTAAAATCAGGGTTGCTAAACGTCCAGGAATTTTAAATAAATTCAATTCCGGTCCAGGAACTTTTTTCAGACTGAATATAAATTCGGTCCAGGAACCTTCTTTTCGGATCAATTTAAATATGGTCCTAAAACCTTTTTTTCAAGATCAATTTAAATACGATTCAGGAACATTTTTCAATGAAACAAAACGCAACTTGGATCGAATTTAAATTGTGCGAGAGACAAAGGTCCCCGTCCTGTTACGGAACCAAATAGAACCCATTAGAATGTATGGATTTCTGGATCCTTAATAACCCTGGAGTTGTTCATTTCCAGGAATTGTAAAGAAGTTCAATTCCCGTCCGGAAGAGAAAATCAGCAAGTGTAAATGGTTTCTAGGTCGTAAAGAACCTTTTTATGTATAGAGTATTTCAATTCAATCCAGGAACCTTTCTTTCTGGATCAATTTAAATACGGTCCAGGAACTTTTTTCCGAATCAATTTAAATTCGGTCAAGGAACATTTTTTTAATGAAACAATACGTAACTTGGACAGAATTTAAATTGTGCTAGGAAAAAGTTTCCGGTCCTGCAACGGAACCCAATAGAACCCATTAGAATTTATGGGTTTCTGGACAATTAACAACCCTGATTAAAATCCTTAATTTTCTGCAGGTAACATCTGACACAGCTAAACATATAGGTGTTGCAGGTATCGTTCAATTATGCTGCATTAATATTAATAATAATATTGTTGCTTTCGTTTCCAGATAAATTTCGTCAGTATTACAAAGAAAAGGAAAATGTTCCACGCAGAACTAACCAAGACCGAGGAGGAGAATCTTCGGAACTTCTTCAAGGATGAAGACGCTGAGCAAGTTCAGAAGGACTTGGAGTACCTCAGGGACTGGCTCATGATGCAACCGCACTTACCACACGACATTGGTAAGGATTTCTTTGATTTGTTTCATCACGGAATTACAAATATTTTGAAATGTGACTTAGAGATTTCCTGACAACAAATGGCGGGAAAAAAGTCTACCAGTTGACAACTAATTAAGTTGATCCTTTAAAAAAAAATAAAGCTTTCCAGAGCGACCACCCCCTTCACCCTGCCAGAGGAAAACCCTTGATTTCTAACCCTTCATTCCCACCCCTGTGCAACACGTTAGGTATTTTTAAGTTGTCAGTTTTGGTGTAAAGTTCACTTTATGCACAGAAAGGCTAATCGAGATTGGACCTACAGTTTAAAGTGGGATCGGAACTTGCTTGGAAATGTTCGGCACGGGACTGTCCCGAACCCCTCTCAAGATTAGAAAATTGCACTCTCCTGCGAAATTTACAAAATCTCTAATAATCCATTATATCAATTTTTCACAGCCAGGTAATGTATGTGAATGGAATATTGGTAATCGTCTTCTTGAAATCAGATCGAAAATACCATCCTGGAAAGTGATGGGAATTTGATTTCATTAACACTGAATTTCAATTTTAAGATAAATGTAAACAGTATTCTTTATTTAATATAGGAGATAAGTGAGTGGAGAAGGTTACACAATTTTGAACTGCATAATTTGTATTCATGTCCAGATGTTATTAGCAAAATTAAATCAAGAAGACTTAGGTTGGCAAACCTGATGGTAAGAGACCTGTAGGATGGCCAAGACGAAGATGGAGGGATAATGTTGAGATGGAAAGGAAATTGGTAAGGATGGTAAAGATTGGATTGATCTTGTCAAGGATAGGGACAGATGGAAGGCATGTGTTGCTGCAGCCATAAACCATCGGGTTTAACAATGTTAGAGAGTTAGTTTGTTAGTTAGTTTATCAACCAGTTATTAATGCTGTTTTACCCGAGCCTGAGGGAGAGGTTCAGAGGACCACACATTTTTTATCACAAAAATTCAAGAAAATATTTTTATTGATTTACTGCATCCTTTATTATTTACATAGGTACAGTGTAATAATTACAAAAATTACCATCATTAATAAGAAAAATAAAATCCAATTATTGCATTAGTGTGACATATATTTTATCATTCACTAAGCCTAAAGAAAGCCATATCAGTTTTGCATCAATGCTTTTTGATAATTAGCAAGCAGTGTATATTAATTATAATACGAACAAAATTATCATCATTACAATGGAATTGTACACTGAGTGCTATTTGGGATCACACGTCCAAAGGGCGCAACATGAATTTTTTGTCGTATGTATGTGTTACCTATATGATTTTATGGAAAAAGTAAAACAGAAACATTAAGAACATGCTAGGATACAAAGTAATGTATTTTCTATTTCTTATGAAAGTATCCATAGTTGAAAAGTAAAAGAAACTTTGCAGCCTCCAGCCTTGTGCAAGCCAGGGTTAAAATCGTACGTAAAATGAAATATATGTCATTGCATTTTTCTGCTTTTATAGACAGTATAGAATACATTGGAATACTATACTTTACATGACCTGGTAAAGAAAATTAACCTTAGAATGTTCTTAGTGCGTGGTATGATACGGGATATGATGCTTCTTGCTGTAATGATCACTATTTAGGAAAAAAACTATAACTTAAAAATACTTTATTTTAAGTTGCAATTCAATGTTACAAAAACTCCTTTAAAAAACACAAACTATAATAAACATAATCTCCACATTGCAATATTCACAGTCTATTTTTGCATTTTCTTATCTTCTTCTCAACCTCTGTCATTTGCCTGCAAATGTATGAAAGGTTAGAAACATTTTTAAGAAAACTGGTATCAAGGGACTTTGCTAAATGTGTATGATATGAGGTGGTGGATCAGTTAGACGTGTCTACCCTCGGGTATCTTATCGGAAACGTTTTGGTAGGGAGCGTTTTGGTAGGGAGCGTTTTGGTAGGGAGCGTTTTGGTAGGGAGCGTTTTGGTAGGGAGAGATCCAAATCTTTGAGAAGATTGAACCTTGGAAAATGCAATCTCACTTCAACCCAAGGTTCCAATTATCCTTGACGTTGACCAGGTACAAAGAAGTAACCTTGAGTAGAAGCAGTACATGATCCTCTGTAATTTCGTTTTCCTACGTGCAACCATGTAGTGCTTCTTTTTGCCAAGGAGTTAGAAGGGCAGAGAGGTAATTGTGCATTCAAACAAAAACAGAAAGAAGAACCTAACAGATTGAATTTTTTAGAATTCTGACGTGTCTGGTGTTTCCTGACCACACTTATACAATATATTTATGATGAGAAGGTCGACTCATGTGAAATGGTAAAACACGTGTTGGTAAACCCTTTGAAAGATTTGTGACATTCTGTGTTTTTAGTCCTAACTAAGTTTAATCGATGTGTATTATAAAATTTCGAAATAGAGAAAGAGAGATTGCATAGAGGTGGAGCCATAAAAATTAGCAAGCTTTAAACATTTATAGACATGGGCAAAAAGGAAAAGCTAAAATGGGAATCCAATCAGAATACACGGCTATCGATTTTAAGTAACTAAAAGCCAGTTGTAGCACTTTGAATTGAAACGGACAAAAACATACTCTAATGTTTTCGCCTCGCTAATACCTAGCCGATGAAGACTGGAATTCGATGATTTTACATTTGGAAGTTTCCATAAATCGCAGCAGGATTCCAGGAAGGCATTTTAGGGCAATCATCAGTTGTTATGATCCAAATATTACAAGAAATCAAAATGTAGAAATTGATAGAAAAAAGGGAGAAATCATATTAAATATGTGGTGATTATATTACGGCATTTTTCACCTACGTTTCAAAGATAATCGCGAAGATGAGATGAAAGAGATAGAGAATCAAGCAAAACGTAACGTACAGTCAGCGGCAATAAATATGGGACACCTATATCCTGAACTACTCGCTTCCCTGTATGTCGCAGTGTGTGTTGTCCAACTTCACGGCGGCAGTCAAACTTGATTTTGAATATTTACTGTTGAAGTTTTTTCATTGCCGCGGAGTTTTGCAACACACATAGCGCCATGCATGAAAGAGAACATTTCAGATGCTAGATGTTCCATGTTTATTGACGGCGACTGTACATATTTATTTGCTTATACAGTAAAACCTCGTTAATCCGGACCGCGATAAGCCGGACTTCGCTTAATCCGGAGAGGCAAAAGACAGAAGAAAAAAGCAGAATGCAAGGTTTTGAATGTGGCTAGAAGTCAACAATCGCATTCGTCATTTAGCTCCGTAACAGCTAAGAATACGTACATCCAAAGTCCATGGGAGAACTTCCCAAAGAAAAGGCAGTCAACCACTGATGAAATTCTGTTTCCTCAGACTTTCGGGAAGAAGCCGCATTGATACAGAAATGCCCTTTAAATACACCATAATAAATGTGTTTTGTTGCTATAAACGGATTTTAATGCACTTTCTACTGCTCTTTTAGGTTATTTCAGTTAATCCAGACTTTCGCCCTCCCCCATTAGTTCGGATTATCGAGGTTTTACTGTATTTTTGTTATTTAGCGTTGCTTTTCTGCCACTTTTGGCTATTCGAGACAAATAAAATGAGTGTTGATATGAAATTGACGGACGAACACTCACAAATAGCACTTATGCCCAGTTTATATATGTTTATTATACGGGTATTGCATAACCGAAATTCGAACCCGGGGCCCTGGCGTCATAGTTTTCTGTACTAACCACTCCGCTACGAAGGTCAGTTGTCATACCCAGAATTCGAACGTAGGGCCTCTTGCTTTCTAGCTCGCTAAACTAACTATTCCTTTACTTATGGCGGATTTTGTTGACATTTCATCTTTTAACTGGTGCAACGTAGACATTGCTATCTAGTACAGAAATCCTGAACATCCTCCTCAGGTTGAAGAAATGTAATTTTTTGGGCCATTTTTGGTCAATTTTTTACCATTTTTTTAAAAAAATTTGAGGTCATTTTTTAAAATTTTGCGTCATTTTTAAGTCATTTTTTTAAAAAAATTATGTCATTGCAAGCTGAAACATAAGAAGTTCAACAATTTCTGTTTTATATGAATATTATCTTGCGGTACTTACTCTGTGTTTAACTACCAGCGCAACAAAGCCTGTCTGAAAATCGCGAAATGCAACATTGTCGAGTTTCTTATTCATAGTCCGTACAACACACCAAGGTGAAGAAGCAATTGTTAAATTCTTTGTCTTGGAATATATATACTACTTTCAATAAGCAGATTGAGTTTCGTACGAATTTTTGGGTCATTTTTCAAAGATTTTTTGTCATTTTACAGGATTTTTGTTGCCATTTTAAAGGCCATTTTTCAAATATTTTTAGGTCATCAAAATCCGAGCCCTGCATGACCTTTTAAGAGAACGATTTGTTTATGTTGGTTACTGTGTAGAAGTGAAGGCTGAGTCAAGATTAGTAAACAGGCGTATTAGTGAGCTTGGATTAGTAATGCAGACATTTTTTCTCTCGAATTGGTATCTCGTGCGGTGGACAGTACTAAATGGCACATAGTATATGATTTAGTGATTGAGTTTTTAACTGAAAAATTGGAGAGTTTGTTATTTAGAAAATGAAAGTAAGGAGGCGATGAGTTTCAAATGGCTCGAATTTTGGCGCCATTGTTTTGATTAGCCCTATTTGAATTTACTTTGTCCATAAAATGCGAAAAATACTTACCAGTGTCGCTAGGAAACCGACCTAGTTAATCAACATTTCAAATCTTGAATAGTATAGCTGAGCAAAGTGCTGAAACCTGGGGAGGGGGGAACTTTCCCTTGGCAGATAAGGTTCAGCACAGTGCACCATCAAAAGTTGCAAGAAGTGCGGGCGGTAGGCAACTGCCCCCGCTAGATTCCCCCGCCGCTACTGCTGAAAATTGATATCCGAGCTTTTGACTAAGCACACTGACTGAACGCATTTTGTGCATAAACATATTATTTTTTGAAAGTTATGAATAGGTTGAAGCTACGTATATTTTATACCACTATTTGCCACTTTGACTTTCAGAATTCGTGTACAATTTAAATTAATTGGTATACGAAATAAATTTTTAAGTAGAATTTATATCATAATACATTTGTATTCGGTATAGATCATATTACCTCAATTTTATTTTTATATGCCCCGTACTTGTCCGTATATTGCAACCAAGATGACTAATGTTACAGCTATCAGTGATCCTAATAATTCATAACTCCGCAATACTTATTATTGATATTGATATGTTCCTCATTGCAGATAACACTGGAGGACAAAATTGAACATTTTTGGCACACGAGGGAAAATATCTGATCCTAATAGAACTTTTTGCGCTGAATTTAAATGTTTAAGTAGTTTTTCTCCATCACCCACAGTCTCTTTGTAACACCCAGGTTAAATATGTAATATGTTTGTGTATCTTTACATACATACGTGGAAGTATTCAACTTAACTAAAATGTGAGAGTTGTTGATTTCCTTCTGCATTTTGCACCTGGAATATCCCTCTTCAGCATCCAACTGTAATCAGTAAGAATTCTAGCCCTCGATTGTCCCTGGTACCTCTTTTCCATGACAAATGTCTTGGTGGGAACGCTTCCCGTGTTCGTCACTGACTGCACCAAGATTGGCAGGAAAGAATCCAGGTGAGAGTTCAAGAAATGTATTTTCAGGCACATCACCCCATATCTTTGTATGATTGGAACATTCACCCACAATCTAACGGTAGTTCGGAAATTTATGATTTCCTAAAACGTTTAAACACAACGCTTTTAAATTAACTCCACGCTGATCTTTCAATTTCGCTAAACAGACCTTCACATTTTTTATTCGTTATCAAAGATCTAATTTGGGAGCACACAAAAATTCCTTCCTTGTTTTTAGCTTCCTAACATGAGGAAATGACCATTGGCTTAACGAAGTTTTGAAAGCCCTCCCTAACTTGATATGCAGTGGAGGAAGAAGAATCATATCAGAGTTGACTAGTGAGGGATGTACAATATTTTGATTGTCCAGGTGTATGTGATTCACGATTTGGCCATTCTTTCTTGTTGCAATGATTTATTATTGTCCCTGTTGTCCCATCTCACACAAGAAGCAGCAAAATTTAGTATAGCCAAGCTGCAAACCCTTTAACAACACAATTACATTTAAATAGAAGCATATGATACAACAATACTTATCATACTGATTTTTTTCTAACAGCATTTTCATATTTTCATGTGTTTCCTTCATGTTCGTTGTACACACTAACGGGACAGAAGGAAAGTTGTTCCCATTGTGCAAAAGATCTCCGTTCAAACTAGTTTTCGAGGAATCTGTGAACAGTCTCCGCTGTATTGTTTCATATTCACAATCAAATAGATCCATAAATTCGCAAATATTATTACAATATACTTTCGTTTTCTCTGGAATTAAAATCTTCAAATTCCCTTCCTGTCGGTTTTTGTGTCTTTCTGAAGGAGATTCCAACGTTTCAGCCTACTGTAGATACCAACAGTTCGACCTGTTTTTTTCCACAATTTCAAATCCCGACCAAGATTGTTTAATTCACGTTGTGTTAGCAGATGAGGTTCACAGGAAGAGGCTTCGAAAGTAGAATGATCTTGAATCTCATTTTGGACTTTGGTTGCTCCGTCATGTTTCCATCCATCTTCTATAGTTAAAGGTGTACGGCGATGTTGTACATGCACTGGCATCACAACAGATGGCAAATTTGGTTACTTTACTGTTTATTTGCATTTACTACTTATTCATTTTACCTTTATAAAACAGAAATAACAGTCTGATGAATAATCTCGTGGTTAAGCTACAACCTTCCATTTACATTCAAGTCACATGAAATACAAGGTTCCCTCCCCCTTTTCAATGGGATTCAGCCCTCCCTCGAAATAAAATTTTCGTGATTCATTTTGCGTCTATAAAGATTAAACTGTTTGTGCTACCTTCTGTTCGAAATCATTTAAAATACATAACTTATCACAGAAAAAATATCTGAAATTCGAAAAAGCAATAACTAAAAAATCTCATTGTGCAAAAACTGTGGGTGATAGATAATTCTGAGTTCATATATGAATTCAGTGTAAAAGTTTACATTAGAAACACAATATACGTTTCATGTGTCAAAAACTGTTTCCCAGTGTAATTAGTCCTTGGTGTCTTATCTACAATAACGGGCAATCTAAAAACCTAGACAGAATTCTCCTGCTAGACTTTCAATTTGCAATCAGATGGTACTTTTTTTCTTTATTCATCAGCCTTGATAACGAAGTTCACATTGGCTTTACAAGAATGTAGCCATGAACTAAAACGATGGCTTGTCAATTAGCCACTTTCGAAAGGTGCATGATTTACCTTTATTTATACATCTTATTGATGTTCCATTTTATAAAAAGAATAATAACTCTTATATGGAGGTTTCTATAAGTATTTTATATATATATAAAAAGTTATGTTTAAAACAAAATTGCGAATTTATTGAAAGTGGAATATCTCAAGAGCTGTGTTAGGTTATAGTAATATTGTTATCTGTTTCCGAGCTAGGTTTCACATTTCACGTTACTCTCAGGGTATTAGAGGTGTTGCCATATTCTGTTCTTTGAACATTTTCAAAGGAACGTAACATTCCAAAAGGCTGCGCTACGCCTTGTTTTATTTCCCGCCATTACGTTTGATATATTTATGTTGGTATTTACTGTTAGTTATTGAGTTCATCGTCATGAAAGTTGTGTTGTGTAATATTCTTTGTAGACAAGAGAAATACGAAATTCCTATTTCTCAAATGCCACACGTTGCATGCAAATCAGATTGTTGGTTCGTGAGATGGAGCTATTTACAATCGTTCGTCTTTAATATCAATATGGATTTTAAATCAATGTACTTTATATCAATTTCGTAAAAATAATTTTCATTATTACAAAATGTAGTAAAAATCAACTGCACCTGTCAATAATCCGAATCGACCCAAGAACCCATCCTAGAGAAAGGTCTTTGTCAAACCGACAACGAAGTTACCAAGGTACCCAGTTCATCTGAACCAAAAATTAATCCTCTTTACATATACCAGAATGTTCCGGAAAATTTGGAGTATTGGGAACGTTTCTGAAACTAGCAACCTGACTGGATACATTGTTGTCACTATATCCAAGAGGCCGGTGGCATTCGCCGAAAGAGACAGATCCTCTTAGTCACAGAGTTAGAGAATACTCAATTTTTCGAAAGATAATTGAACTGAGATTATTGTGGATCAACGTACGATAATAGCGGTGAGGTTTCTGTAAATTGTAGTGATTAATACTTCATTTACACTGTCCCAAGGGAGCTCACAGAGGCCATAATTTAAAGATCCCATAATTCTACCGCATAAGTAAATTGATGAAGATGCCGTGATGTTATATGGCTTAGTCTTACAGTAGTCACAAGGAAATTTGACGGCCAAAGTGGAGGTCTCGAAGAAGCGAACGAGCCACTCGAAATCTCAAGGACATCATTGGGCACCGCAAAGCGTGACTTTAGGATGGTGTTTGGCTGAAGATTCAAAAGAACACAAGGAAAGTTCGAACCACAAGTTGGAAGCCAGAAGAAAGAAAAAAAACATGCAAATCAAATTGCATAAGCAATAAAGGAATTTAATATGAAATGTGACGTCATCAGAAAAGTTTCCAACTATACGAAGACCAAACAGAAAAAGATGTAACTACATGTTATTTTCTAGTGATGGCGTGTTGAGAGTAAACGGATATTTTGGAGTTGTAAGAAGAATAGAATGGATAAGGTAAGGAGAAGTCCAAGAAGAAGAAGTCCAATTGCCATCCTGGAGGTGCCAATTTTCCCACGTACAGAAAGGGAATGTCAAATCACAACTCAATTTTCAAATTTTGTAAGAATGATAGTTCCCATTTTAATATCGAGGCCTCTGAATCTGTTTAAAGAAGGAAATTATGAAACTTGGAAACTGGGAAGAAGACCTGATAAACAATTGAAAGGGTGTATCTGTAGAAAGTCTAGGACAAAAGAAAGATAACTAGAGAAAAGCGAAATGAGAAGTAATGTTGTTAGATATAATATTGAATAAAGTAAGGAAGAAAAAAGAGAAAATAAAAGAATAGAACGAGAATTCCACAATCCTTTTGCCCGCCTAACAATACCTCAATGCAACATCGCAAGAAATTAAAACCGTAAAGCCGGATTTAGACGAAAGCTTTTCCTTTAACATTTTTGCTAGGATAAATGCTATGTAAATGCTTCCAAAAATCTTATAGCAGGTAGTACTATACACGAAAGCATTTCATGAAACATTTCGGTTAGCTGTTGAGATTACATTATATGATACATACAGCACGATAAGCACATCGAGTTACACCATATATGGCGAGTGACGGTGTTTACAATTGAAAAAAAAATATTCCATCCGTGTACAGTAAACGTTGTAAAGTATATATTTATTCAGCGCCATGCTTCTCTAGCTAAAACCATTTAATACGGAGCGTAAATCCTCTCGGTTGAATAATTATCGTGTTTTAAAAATTTGAAGTGATACGTTGTTTACATCTCACGCGACCTCCATTACAACTGTACTCGTGACATGGAGGTCGCTTCCGATTGGTTATGCTACGACAAATGCTACGGAAATAGAGCCGGTTGTTTCCTTGAGAAATGCCATGAAATATGCCATGGCATCTGAAATGCCATAACACTTCTCACTTTACACGCTACCATTTTGGTCATGGCATAAATGTTAAGAAAAATGCTAAGGAAAATGCTTTCGTCTAACGCGGGCTTTACAAAGATATGCTAGCCGACTATTGGCTCATCAATGATCAGTATAGGAAAATAAAATATGTAATAAACATATCACAGAATAGTCTAAATGTTCCAAAGTTGGAGACTATTGTTGCACATGGGCAGTAAGATTTTCCTATGGGTATATTGTATGATGCATTTAGCACTTTCTTTGGAATGTCTATGAGCTTACCAAATTGTGCTTTGGTAGCTTCAGCAGATTTTCAGACACAAGCAATTGGTGTGGAAGAACAGTCAGAATTGACCGTGTCATAAAGTTCCTATTCTCTGTCTTTCTGCATAGACATGAAATTATTCATTGATTGTTTGCTTTGGTGTTTTAAGTCCACTCTATGCACAGTAAGGCTAATGTGTTCTGGACCTACAGTTTAAAGTGAGAAGAACTTAAATTACTTCCGATATGTTATTAAAATAGGAGGAACACGTTGTAGCGTCGTCGCTTTTTAATCAAGGGGTCCCAGATTCGATACCCGGTGGACGCACATAGTGGTTCGGATCCCACTTTAAACTATAGGTCCAGTCCCGATTAGCCTTACTGTGCATATATTAGACTTAAAACACCAACTCATTCAATCAACCATTTCGTTTGGTATTTACTTTATGTTTATTTTGTCAGAAATAAGAAAAAATGGCTCTAATTGTATTCCTTGATATCGAACTTTACAGACTAACAATTATGCCGTTCAAAATTTGCTTGTTCTTTTAATTACTACATCTGCGAAGTATGCACAACAAATTCACACAATGCATGGTTTAAAAAGACGCATTTCGCAAAGTTGACAATGTCTTCATCCTTCCCTTTTTATGAATTCAAAGTTATTGCAAAGTTGCTTACGTGGATACATATTATAACATAACATAATATCTAATTATACATGACTACAAATATGCAAATACCTGTATTGAAGTTGGTTATGTTTACTTTTCCAGAAAACAGCATGCTTCTGAACTTCCTACGAGGTCGAAAATACAGTTTAGAAGAGTCGAAGGCAAAGCTGGACAAGTACTACACTTACAAAGGAGTTCTTCCTGAATATTGTTCCAACCTCGATCCCCTTTCGGATAAACTTAAGTTCTCACTTGATCATCAGTAAGTATTAAACAAACAGAAGCTATATTCTAATTGATATTTAATTCCAGCTATTTACACCTGTACTGAATGCCAATAAGACAACAACCGAATAGGTCGGAAGTGGCTATATAAATCTTTAACTACACAAACTTGCAAAAAACTTATTATTACAAGTACATTTATATAGTCTTATATTTCTCAACATAATTATTAGTAACATTAGTTTATCGTTTCGCCTTACCAGTTGTCCGATACTCTTATCTTAAAAGCCACTTGCCTTCTGTCTCAACCAAATACATTCACTGACCCTTAAGCAGGCATTAGAAGACGCATAGCATAAATGCTATGCAAATGCTTCCAAAAATTTTATAGCAGATAGTACGTTACACGTAAGAATTTTACTTAACTTTTCGGATACAACATGAAATGCACGTCGAGTTACACCATCTGTCATGAGTGCACGATGTTTACATTTGAAACAACTAAAATATTCTTCCATACGTGTACAGTAAACGTTGTAAAGTATGTATATAAGCAGTGCCATTGTTTTATACCTAATAACGTTTTATGTGAAACGTTATTCCTCTCGGTTGAATAATTATCGGATTTTAAAAATGTGAAGTGATACATTGTTTACATCTCACGCGGCCACCATTACAACTCCACTCGTAACCTAGAGGGCGCTTCTGATTGGTCATGCTACGAAAAATGCTACGGAAATAGGACGGGTTCTATCCTTGAGAAATGCCATAATATACAGTGCGTTCATTTCGATCTTCAGCCGAGAGATAGGGAGAAGCGTGGCGGGCGGCGCTGGCGGAGATGCCGACATTTGCGGCCTGTAATGCCCGCTTATTTTTATGGACATATGCAGACATTAAATATAAATATTGCAAAACGAGCACTAACCTGTGTTATAATTTATCATCTGTAATTCATCCACGTTCTGCCCTTATATAACAAAAAAATACCCTTTAGAAACAATGTTAAGAGCCACAGATAATAAAACATTTTAATAATAGTTTTGACCAGTAACGTCCTGCTTAAGTTTATATCCTTGAAAGAGTTTTGTGTCGATGGGGATCGTTTGGAGGTTTCAAATGTGCAACACTGTATCAAGATTACGCTGTAGACGAAACCGTTAAAAGTCATCTAGTCGCGAAGGAACAAATAACTCGAGGTCGGAGATTTCGGATTGCAAGGAAACTCACGAAAACCATTGACTTTTAAAGGTTTCGTCTACAGCGTAATCTTGATACAGTGTTGCACATTTGAAACCTCCAAACGATCCCCATCGACACAAAACTCTTTCAAGGATATAAACTTAAGCAGGACGTTACTGGTCAAAACTATGATTAAAATGTTTTATTATCTGTGGCTCTTAACATCGTTTCTAAAGGGTATTTTTTTGTGATATAAGGGCAGAACTTGGATGAATTACAGATGATAAATTATAACACAGGTTAGTGCTCGTTTTGCAATATTTATATTTAATGTCTGCATATGTCCATAAAAATAAGCGGGCATTACAGGCCGCAAATGTCGGCATCTCCGCCAGCGCCGCCCGCCACGCTTCTCCCGATCTCTCGGCTGAAGATTTAGACTGGGACAATTTTCGAAAATTCTGACTGTAGGAAGCATTTTTGAGGAAAAGTGGGCAAACAACATTTTCTGAATGTATTTGATGTGCTGATTACGAATATTTTGTTTTCCACTCTCGATTTTGGTGATATGCTTCAAATCGCTAAAGAACAAAATGGCGGCCATACGAAATGAGTTCCTATTAACTTTTGAAGGAGCAGAAACAAAATAGTGATCTTGGTGTCAAACATTATGTTTTTGGGTATGCTGAATCCAAATATTATGTTTTCTAATCTGAAATTTTAAGCTATGTGCTCCAAATCGCTAAAAAAACAAAATGGCGGCAATACGAAATGAGGTCCTAATAACTTTTGAGGGAGTAGAAAGAAAATAGTGATCTTGGTGTCAAACATTATGTTTTTGGGTATGCTGAATCCAAATATTATGTTTTCCAATCTGAACTATTAAGCTGTTTGTTCCAAATCGCTAAAAAACAAAATGGCGGCTACGTGCATCCATGCAATGTTTCGTATCCATACTTTTGAACTAGGAATAAAACAGTGTAACAATAGGTTTTTAATACAGAAAAAAGTATAGAAAATTGCTAAAGTAAAGATGCAAAATAATAATATTATTCAAAGCATAAGACCATATTGAAATATTAACAGTACCAGTGTATGATAAATCCGCACGTTATCCTTATTGTACCTTATTTTGCCTACAAAAATAGTATAACATTTTCTAGTCACGGATATTCATGCACTCCTTAGTGCCAGTATCTGCACATTTGCAAGCTGCAATACCTACAAGCTGGCCTTTCCTGCAGGAACATGTAGCGGATATACAACCACCCAAACATCCACAGGTGACAATGATGTCGTAGCAGAGTTGTGGAATTGGTGGCAGCGATTGAAGTTTTGGAACGAGCTGTCCATCAACCATTTTCCATCCCAAGATAGTAGGTGGTGGTAACACAGATTTTGGTATGACCGACTGCCTCCACACCATGGCTTGATAGTGGACCCGTTGAACATGTAACCGTAGAGCATCGGTAGTGGGAGGGGGGGGGGGTGGCAGTGCTTGTGGTGTTTTCCCTTTGCTGAACAGCTTTACTCTGGCTTCATCACAGTTTCTCGCATCCGGTACACCATACAACTTGCATATAAACTCCTCTGCCTTGTGTGCTGTTTCTTGTTTCAATTCGTCAACACCAAGATTTACTAGATCATTATTATTAGTGTTAAATATTTTCCATGCTGTCTTCTTACTGATCCCAGCAATGTAGGATACTGTGTCGCATCCTGTTATGGCGTGGAATGGGATGAGAGTTTCGAAGACAGGATCCGTAAATGAAAGCTTCCGCCTGACTTCATGTACTGGAATGTTTTTTTTGTTGTTTTTTTTCTTTTATGTTCCTGCTCGCAACCACAATTTCGTACATCTAATCTTGTGAAATAACGCTACCAATTGCACTAATACATCTGCATCACGTGCTGAGACAACAATGTTATCAGCACCAGAATGAATACAGTGAAGTACAATGCGAGTGTCCGCCTCTTCGTGGTTTGCCTGCAATCCTTCAATAGACAAATCACGATTGTTTGTCCGTACGTCATCCTCATTATGAAATCCACCGGAAACCACAAATATTTTGTCTTCAGGAGCATTGTCGATCAAATGATGATTAGAGAGAGAACAGGCCAAATCTTTTTTATTCTCCGAGTTAGCAAGAAAGTCACTGAATTTGTTGGGGATTGGCACGGATCCATTTTCTATTACTCTCCTTACTAAATGAGCATGTTTCAAGCGCCTATCCCTTGTTCCAGCCTTGATTGAAGTTGCGTTATACCGATCAAAGGTGACATCAATCCTCTTAAAGCTTCTTCCCGTAGAAAGAACAAGGTTAAGAAATACATCTGCCAGTTGACCAAAGTTTAAAAATTCCTGCAGGCTTTCCAAGTGCAACAACTAATGCTTGACAATCTATTATAAGGCATGACGCAGACGAAATTGATATATCAGGTGGACAAATTACATCCTTGTTTATCACATCAGCTAGAATGGCTTTGTTTCCTGTTCTCAGACTTCCGTTTGTGTTGGCAAGGGAGATTGGAATTGGCATTAGTTCATGACACAAAATGCGATTTAGATCCACATTACGACATAGGCAGTTACGAGGCGCTGGAGAATATTCCTGTCAGTTTTCAAAATGGTTTCCTTGCCACTTACTACCAATTTAACTTCATAGAGGGACTTTAAGGTCTTTGCATTTGACTTATGTAGAGGACCACTTAACTTGACTTGTATGTGACTTTTACCAGGGGTCATCATCCTTTCCTTCACGAAGGTGTCTAGCTTTACCTGGCCCAGTGTTTCAGCTTTGAGGAGAGTTGAAGTAGCTAAATCCTTTGCTTGTGGCAATGTTCTGGAGGAACTGATAAGAAACATCTTAAGATGATGGCTCACAGGTGCAGGTCTTTTCAAATTTATAAGTGGATCCATGGTTCTATGTTTCTGTCATTCTGAAATAAAGTAAAAAAAGAAAAAAATGTATCATAGGTTTAGTCATTTTTGTGGTTCATTTGTTCAAAAAAGAGGAAAAAACTACAATTTTCAAACCTGTCAGATTAGAAAACATAATATTCGGATTCAGCACACCCAAAAACATAATGTTTGACACCAAGATCACTATTTTCTTTCTGCTCCTTCAAAAGTTATTTGGAGCTCATTTCGGATGGCCGCCATTTTGTTTTTTTACTGATTTGGAGCACATAGCTGAAAATTTCAGATCAGAAAACATATTTGGATTCAGCTTGCCCAAAAACATAATGTGTGACGCCAAGATCACTATTTTCGTTCTGCTCCCTCAAAAGTTATTAGGACCTCATTTCGTATTGCCGCCATTTTGTTTTTTAGCGATTTGGAGCACACAGCTTAAAATTTCAGATTGGAAAACATAATATTTGGATTCAGCATACCCAAAAACATAATGTTTGACACCAAGATCACTATTTTCTTTCTGCTCTTTCAAAAGTTATTTGGAGCTCATTTCGTATGGCCGCCATTTTGGTTTTTTTTAGCGATTTGAAGCATATAACATCAAAATCGAGAGTGGCAAACAAAATATTCGTAATCAGCACATCAATTACATTCAGAAAATGTTGTTTGCCCGCTTTTCCTCAAAAATGCTTCCTACACTTTTTACAGCCACATTTCTGAGAATTTGCACCAGGCTAATTGAAATGGACGCACTGTATATGCCATGGCATCTGAAATGCCATAAGATTTCTCACTTTACACGGTATCATGTTGGTCATGGCAGAAATGATAAAAAAAATGCTAAGGAATATGCTTTCGCCTAAACCGGGGCTTATACATTTCTTCTTGTCTCTAAAGACGTAGCGGTAACGTCATCATCTCACAATCAAGGGTTTCCGGGTTCGATACCCGGTGGGCGCACATTGCACAGTGGTTCGGATCCCACTTTAAACTACAGGTCCAGTCGCGATTAGCCTATATGTGCATAAAAGTGGAATTAAAACGGAACTGAAACTCAAATATATCTTTGCCTATATTGCCGTACCGATCGGTATTTAGTGGCTATACTTCGGACGTAGTACGGCAACTTACGTTCCATAAGGAAAGTAGCAGACTATATGGGGGAGTAATACAAGCATCGGGTTAGGATTTGAAATTTTGAAGATCTTGTGAAAAATGTGGAAAATACATTTGAAGAGTCTAAGAGAAGAACCTGACAACTCAGATTTTACGTTACTTCACAGGAGAACGCATTCAAAGTTTCGACTCAATACTTTCCAATTTTATACCATTTTTAACTTCCACATTTGCCTGGTCTTGCTTGGTTTATCATCTGTAAGAACATACAGAACTACACTGTCGGAGCTATTTAATGCCATCGACAACAGTAAATCGAGTTTTCTCCCTGTAATCTTCAATTATTAAGAGGTGGGTCAAAAATCATCCCTTGCCATGGAAATTTAACTTCCTTTTCTCCTGGA
Source organism: Lepisma saccharinum (assembly GCF_977018435.1). Taxonomy (NCBI): domain Eukaryota; kingdom Metazoa; phylum Arthropoda; class Insecta; order Zygentoma; family Lepismatidae; genus Lepisma; species Lepisma saccharinum. The sequence goes on along the minus strand of NC_139254.1, from coordinate 46,894,168 downwards.
TAATGAAAGTTTGTTTTAAGCAGTCTAATCGCGACTTGAGCTACAGTTTAAAGTAATATCCGAGTCACAATGTACGTCCACCGGGTGTCGAACCTAAAACCCTTTTATTACAGGGCGACAAAGTTACCACATTGCCATTGGGGAAGCCTTCTCGTCGACAGTGAAAAGAACACAGACGCTTAAGCACGCTCTCCTCGTGTTGTTGATACAATCTCCACCAGTGTTGTGTTCTCGGTCAAGGCCAGACATGAAACATGATGCTTGGTTCTTTCTTCTATAAAAGTAAACGCAATTATGGGTATTTTTCGCAAGGTATTTACTTTTATGGCAGGACCAACTTTGAAGATAGTTCTTAATGAGGAATTTTTTTCTTCCAGAATACACGTTTCCATTTTCCCAGACATTTATTTATTGCACATGTGTGAACCGTGCTCAAATCCAGATAAAATCATCATGATGCAACAGTTTGGAAACAGCGGTTCTTCCGACACGACAAAACTCGTTTGTTGTTTGTGCTGCAGAAACACTGTAGGCCGTTTGTCTGCAAAGATATACATTTGTTGAAGCTAATGTTTTAATACCAAATTGAAATTCTGCCCCCACACAAAAGAACAAAATAGAGAACAATAGAAAATACGGGCTTTCAGCGTTGCAGTGGTAGACCCGTCGCTTGTAATGAAGGTGTCCCAGGTTTGACTCCCAGTGGAGGCACATTGTTGTTCGGATCTCACTTTAACCCTTAACTGGTGAGGTGGGGTTTCAGCTACCCTACGAATATTTTGAAGTGACTGTACTTACATATTATTCACATCTGGTACCCGGGGTTGTGTTGACCTGTGTAAACAGTCCGGTGAAATATTGTTGCATATACAGAGTGGGGTGGACTAAACCCCACCTCAACACTTGCGTAACATTTATTGTGTGTTATGAATTTCATGAAAAATGCATCAGTGTAATTTGATTGTAGAATACTTTTATTATTCTTTATATCTATCTCCAAATAATCAATATTTTGTAAGAATTTGGGTTTTCTTCTTCTTTATGAGCTGCAAAAATTAAAAAATGTGAAGGTGTGCATTTTATACTTTTCATTTTGCATTTTGAAAAAAATAGCATTTATGTGTATTTTCTGTAATGTTTTGTCTAAATAAGTGATGTAGTGATGTTAAAATCAACTTCATTCATTATTTTACTTTTGGAAATATATTCACAACCATTCCTTTGTGAGGACATTTTTTTCGGGGATCGTCTCACCCCACCTCACCAGTTACGTCCCAAGAAATCCACCTCACCAGCTAAGGTAGGTCCAGTCCCGATTTGCCTTACTATGCATAAAGTGGACTTAAAAAACCAATTCAATCAATCAATCAATCAATAGAATTGTCTTGATCGCTGCACTTTTTGACTCTCTGCACTCTGGCGTTTAGTTTGCTACACGGGGCAACACTGACTCGTCTTCTTTGTTGATTTGGTGTCTAGTAGTGTCTTTGGTGGCTGCATCGTTTCCACTACGTTCTGGAACTGTGCAATGTATGGTGTGTGGTTACGTGGTGCCTGATAACTAGATCTTGGATTTTTAGGTTTTAAACCTATTTTTTCCTTTACAGGTATGTAAGAAATAATACGTTATGCCAGCGTTTCGTTAAAAAACGCGACTGATGAAGTTTTATAGTGTCTAAAATAATCTATTTTGCTTGTTAGAACCTATTTTAGGTTTATGCGTCTAAATCAAGCATCTTTTTTAGGTTTTTGTATATTTGCAAAGGTTTTACAGGATTTTTATGTCACACGGATGCATTTGCTTTGTTTGGTCACGAAAAAATTCAATGACGAACGTACTCTCCGATTTCCCTTCCTTCAAATCCATGGTGATTTCTCAAAGCTATAAACAAAGCAAAATGTCTGGTGCCACTGTTACCTGTACAATCCAAAGTGGTTTGATCTGTGTGGTCTTGCTCACTTTCGCGTCACTTCGGTGCTTTGTGGCATTCACGCCTTGCAAACTAACATTTCAGCATTGAAGTTTGCACCACTGATTATGTTCTTGTTGAAAGATTATTTTCAGCATATAAGATGATCCTCACAGACAAAATTGCAGATTTTATGGAATTTTGAATTATTTTAAGTTTTTTTTAACCTACTTCAAGATTTTTCGACCCTAACTTAAGATTTCAACCTATTTTAGGATTTTAGAGCCTATTTTAGGAACCAAAAAGCACACTTTTTAGATCCTAAAATTCCGAGGTCTACTGATAACTAATCAAATGAACGTTGAAAGCAGCAGACAGGCATTTGTTGAAATTCCTGAACTTGAACATTGCTATCCGTTTACTTTGTTCAACATAATTTCCTTGGACAAGCCTGACACCAGGATACACCTGCACTACACCGAGTGTCAAGGCAAAGAGTGCATCGAACTAGTCCTGGTCATTGTGTAGTATTAATAAAAATGAGGAGTCACGAGAACGTACTCCAACGGCAGCGTGGTAGAGGCACAAGAAATAAGCAAGTGCTCATTTTTTAATTAATAACATTCTCCACTTTATAATTTCCAGACTAACCATTTCTGGAAGACAACTTACACGCATACATACAAGTATAATTGTACAGTGGGATCCGTGAGCATAACAGTGCAAATTGTTCATGACTATCTTCATTAATTTTTCTCATGCTTCCTATGTGTTTTAAGCGATGATTTT